>NC_090651.1:71882058-71936260 GCF_040937935.1 Hyperolius riggenbachi | reverse complement strand
AGTCCCATTCAATACTTTAACTTCACAGCACCTTTCTGTCATAACTTATAAAATGAAATAGCTGATATTACTGTTCAGCTACAGTCTACTTCAGATAGAGTTTATTTAAAAATGCTATGTGTGGTGGAAAACTAACACTGCACATTTATCTGAACACACCATCCCCACTGTCAAATATGGTGGTGGCAGCATCATGCTCGGGGAGGGGTGGGGGGGGGGGGGGTGTGCTACTCTTCAGCAGGGACAGGGAAGCTGGTCAGAGTTGATGAATTTCTGGCATTGGCACAATGATGAGTGAACAGGTAGTGCTAATTAAATCTATGCTTGAATCTTTGGAAATTGGTTCATCTTACATACAGTCCCAGGTACCTAAAGTGAAAAAAAGGATGAGATAAACAATTGTATTATTATTATTTAGTATTTATATAGCGCCAACATCTTCCACAGCGCTGTACAGAGTATATTGTCTTGTCACTAACTGTCCCTCAGAGGGGCTCACAATCTAATCCCTCCCATAGTCATATGTCTAGTGTAGTGTGTATCGTAGTCTAGGGCCAATTTTGGGGGAAGCCAATTAACCTATGTATGTTTTTGGGGATGTGGGAGGAAATTGGAGTACCCGGAAGAAACCCTATGCAGACACGGGGAGAACATACATACTCCTAGCAGATGTTGACCTGGCTGGGATTCGAACCGGGGACCCAGCGCTTGCAAGGCAAGAGCGCTAACCTCTACGCCACCGTGCTGCCCGTTGTAGTTTTTCTCCCATTTCTAAAAAAGACTTTTGGAAATCCCACAGTTTTATGTTATGTTTATTTCAGCAGTAATGCACTGGGAGACATCTCGGAGCTCACTCCAACCTGAATTATTATGCAGATTTATTGTTTTGTCTCAGCTCAGTGAAACAGTGTGTCTCTGTGTCTCAGAGTGCTCAAATATATGAACTATTGACCTTTTTTATTTTAGCAATCCTCACCTGGCAGAGAACTGGGCTTCTGAGAGAAAATTATTTTATAGCTTTAATTCCTTATCAGTGAGGGAAACTATAGTCTGACTGGGTCCTGACTGGAAAAAAACTGTCAGTTGCATAGCTGAATATTAACTCTTTCAGGGAGAGGAAAAGCATCACAGCATATACATTTGTGTGCTATACACTGTACATACACGTTATCTCATGTCACATAAGGTTCCCTTTAACTCCCTCGGCAATTACACTAAAAGTCAGACATGAACATTGCAGAGTGTACCTTAGAGGAAGAGGTTGCAGGCTTAGGGACCAGGTTTTTGTAGATGATGGGCCCAGAGGGGTTACTTTTGTTGGTTCCATTAGAGAGGTGAGAAACAGGTGAAGCAAAAGCAGCGGAGAAAGCAGACGGATCCTCCTTTGAGATTTTCTTGATGACCAGCATCTTGTGCGGCTGCTTGGCGCTAGGAGGGTTTTCTGGAAAACAACAGAATTGTTAAACTGTAAAGTTCCCTTCAGCTGTGCTCTGCATTCCCCAGCTCCTCATTCTCTACCCTTCCCCATCAGCTCTCACTGCTCCCAAACATCAGCCCTAAAACTTCCTCACACCCACTGTCCAATCACAGCTGATACAACTGCCTCCTCTGGTACTATACAACTGGTGAGAGAAGGCAGGTCAAGGTGCAGCCATACTCAACAGCCCCTCGTAGCCAGAAAGAAGAGATCAGAGCAATGCTGTGCAGTGGGAAGCCCCTTGTAGCCAGAAGGAAGAGATCAGAGCAATGCTGTGCAGTGAGAAGAAGGTAACTAGACAGTTGCTGTCAGTGGCACAGTGGCTGTTTAAATTATAGCCTCAAAATTACATAGAAGGGATTATAAAATCTAGGTTTTAAGCAAATAACTTGAATTTTGAATTAAAACACCGGCTCACTTGAAATTTATCTCACAAAATCATCCCAAATTAGTGATGATAGCTACAAGTAGCTACGAGTACATAGCTACTCATAATCGAAAATTAAATTGGATAGCACGGCCTGTGGCACTGGCGCTGCCTGTTAACTTACCCATGCTGCCACCTATAGCCGATGCGTTCCACTTGCGGTCCACGTAATTCCATTACTTCCTCCAAACTCGGAGAGAGGAAGTAATGGCGTTGCATAGATCGCACTGGCTATAGGTAGCGCCATAGGCAAGTTAAACCACCACCCGCTCCCCAACCCCCAATTCGGCAGCACTATCAAATTTAATTTTGATTACGAGTAGCTAAGTACTTGTAGCTAACATCACTATCCTGTATATCATCTGCATTAGGACAGTAAGAAAGAGCCAATTCTCATTCCCTCCTTGCTGGTAACAGAGCATTCCTATTCCTGGACATCAGTGTAATTCTGTACATTAGTGGTGCAACAACCTATAGTTAACATTCAGAATATCACTGGCATTTGTTCTACATACCCCAGACTCCTGTAGGGGTCCCGGTCTGCTTGTTCTGGGGAATTTGTTTCCCAGTCTCAGGATTCAACGATGGCTGCAGGAAAAATGCAACAGTGAAATTCAGGAGCATTGACTTCAAATAACATGTACTGTTACACAGGCAATGCAATTCTTAACTCACTGTAATGACTAATTTTGGCTTTTTTTGTTCTTTACAAACATGGAAAAAGAAAGTCACAACTGGACATTTGTTATAATCTTATGATTCATAAGTATATATGCCGTACTGAACGTATTCCATTCTAGGGAGATGCCCTACTGATAAAATCGTGACAAACATGCAATGAGAATACTGTATAGAAATGCTGTTTTAGTGAACCCGCTGGCAGTAATACCAGTAAAAGCAGAGTTATATTTCATTTTACAAACATAGGCGATATGGCTGAACTCCCATAAGCAAGAAGCTTACATCTCCATAGTAACGACTGTATGAGATTCACATAACGGCTTTAAAATGGCCATTTTTGTCTGAGATGAGAAACATCTGTTTCATGGTGGCATAGTGGATAGCACTGCCGCCCTTGCAGCACTTCCTACCAAAAATTGGTCATAGACCACTATGAACAAGACTATGGTAGGGATTAGACTGTGAGCTCCTCTGAGTTAGTAACAAGACTATATATACTCTGAAGCGCTGCGGAAGAGGTCAGTGCTATATAAACACTAAATAATAATGTTGCTAGCACCAAAACACTGACATGACGACGGACTATTTAATACTTCTCACTCTGAACTAAAGCTTGAAAAGATAGAGAAATTAAACAAAAAAGACTAACAAACCTCCAAGGCAGGTAAGACCTAACTGGCTTGTACACACAAGGGCAATTTGAGAGTAGTATTTCAGGTGACTGATTTTTCTGATCACTTTCCCAAAATCAGATGGGATATCCAGACCATCTCACACTAGTGAATGATATGGAGTCTATTCTTTTGTTCCACACAGGTCCCCTTTGGTGCACAGAGGATGCGGTAGCTCAGGGCACAAGGGAACAGGGCCAAATCAAGGTGGGGAGCCAGTCTCGTCAGCACAGTGTGGGCCAAACATCTGCATCCACACAGCAACAACTGTATCCAAAACCACACAAGCCAGCAGAAGAATTAATTCCAGATCAATAGATGATTAAATCAATTGCCAGTGAATCTTGCATTGTGTGTACAAGCCCACATAAAATACAGAGGGAGGAAAGAGTGTAGAAAAATCCATTTGGCAATTATTCTTGTACTTTTTCTTCTTTCCTTAGCAAAAACTCAAAGTAACGTCCTCTACTTACAAAATCCTCTTCTTCAAACTGCAGCTTTTTCTTGTCCGCGTTCTTTTCCTCTCGGGCCTCGGCCGACTGCTTGTCCTGCATGGAAGCACTCTTGCGAGAGAGGGCGCTGCCGTTTCGGTGGCGATGGCTGGAGCCGCCAGTCCCGCTGCTGCCATTACCTGCTCTCTGCGCAGCACCATCAGTCCTTTCCCGGGGGCCTCCATGCCACCCTGGCTGGGAGGATTGGTGGTTGTTGCCTTTAGAGACCCCAGAGTCCACAGAATCATGGCGGAGAAGAGACGGCTGGTGCCATGTCTCCCCTGAGGACAAGAGGAGAAATTATAAGCATAAAAATTACTGGTGTTACACTTATTAATAAATATTCAAATGTTTTGACTGGACATCTGCATTTAAAATGTATTGCATGCGTTTAATATAAGACTGCAGCTGTGACGCGTTTTGACACACTGGCTAGTCGTTATTACCAGGCACACGGAGTCCAGACCTACCACGGACCCTTGCTGATGTCCCCTGCTGGCCATGGTCGACGTCCAATGAGTGGAACATTGGGCACGTGAGATACGCTTGCAAATTTATGCGATCTTGTACGTGCATTTCTTTTGAAATTTGCAAACTGAATTAAAGGTATTGTACCATAGAGGCGCTCTCTTCTCTCTCCTTTTTCTGATACAGTCACTTGTCAAAACCACCGCTGAGAGAGCTGCACTGGATGAGGCTACCTTTCCTCCTTTCATTGTCTGACACTGGCATCGGAGAACTGATTCACTTTTCAAACTGATTTTTTTTTTTTTTTTTTTTTTTTTACATGATTGTGTTTGAAGCTTTTATTATGCTTAAAATGTATACTACACCCTTGCTTAACACATTTTGGCAAGTTACAGGCAAAAGTTCCATGGAAATGAATTGAACATTTGCACAATAATATATATAATATAAATATAAAACAGCACTCGCTCTCTGTATTGCGGTCCAGTGAAGCCTTAAACACAATGATTGGATAAGCGTCACAGTCGCGAGAAAAGGTTAGCGAAACACTGTGCCCTGAGAGGACGCATAAGAGGCCGACATCTACAGTATTCCACCACCTGGCTTATCCCAGAAGGAGGAGGCGACGGGGGGGGGGGGGGGGGGGGGAGGGGGGGGCATACACCCCCGAATGCGCTGAATGGTACTTTGAGACCTGAACATCCAGTGAGTGGTTTCCTGAGGGGGTGTTTGGAAAGGATTGATGTATAAACTTAGCTTCCATACTAAGAGTGCAATACCTTAACCATATAACTTTTTGCACAGTAAATCAGCAAAAATTGAATGCCAGGTAGGTTAAAATTAGGCCACGAGTTTACAGACAACCCTTTTCTATTTTAAGATGAACAATTGGGGATATGAGACCTCTGTATGGCTGCTACCAGAAACTGTTCATAAAACATCATGTGTGGCAATCTCCACACTGTTACTTACCACTGGTAGTGCGGAGGGGTCCGTTGTTGAAGAATCCATCAGAAGAGTTATGTCTTCTGCGACTCACCCCCAAACGACCCTCCCCCCTGGGAAGATGCTCGCCATGTTTCTCAACAACGCCTGCAGAGGACTAGATCAAAAAGGAGACAGGCTGAGACCTACAATCAGAGTCTAGGCTACAGTTAAACACAGCAACACTTGTGTCTCATTTCACATGCACGGTTTACAGATAATCAGAACGATATCTGGAGTAAAGCCAACACACAGCTGAAAGAAATACGATAAAATATATTATAAGAGCAGAATAGCAAAACCGCTGAATGCAAAGTCCAGATTGTGGCAACTGGTACATGTGGACTGGCCAAGGCAGTTTTTCCTCTGCAACTGTGGCGTTCACTGTGGACCTTTGGTTGACCGACAGCTGGCTTGAAAACACCTGGAAACCGGCTATGTTAGATTACAAGATTGATAGCATCACAAATCTGGAACAAGTCTTCAGGTAAGAAAAGACCACCTGATCTGCCTACTTGTTCCAGGTAAGGAAATAAAAGAAAAAATATAAGCAGAAGCTAAACATTAAATGAAAGACAGCAATACTACTTTCTACATTACAGATGATCGCTACATTACCCTCTCTGACCCCAAAGAAGATCCACAGTTTGGATTAGTGATACCTCCTCCCCACTAGTAGTTATGCAGAAGTTGGCCAGATGTCAGTATAGTTACCTTGGAGGACTGAGGAGTGGAGAAGCTAAGCCAAGCAGGAACAAAGTCATGCTGCGCCATTTAGGTTGTAGATCTAGCAGTGAATGGAGGCATTAACCCTCATGGCCAAGGCAGGAGCTGCTGAAAAAGAAACAAACTTCTGTAAGTTCACCAGATAGAGACAACTTCATTCAGTAATATTACGCTGGATGCTGAAGGCCTCTAGCATAGGGCTTGGTTTCATTTAGCATCTCATCTGGTAGCATCAATGTAGATTTACAGGGATATTGTGTAGCAGACACTACTAATGTTCACATCTATGGATAAACTGCAGTTCATCTGGCCTCAAATATTGTTCAGCAAGAAGGCAGACACCACAGAGTGAAATACAGATGGCTACACAAAATTAATTTTATACATGGTCAAGGCCAAAAGTTTTGAGAATGGCACAAATTCTGGTTTTCACAGATTGCCACAGTGTTTTTAGTTTTTGGTTTTTTTTTTGTCAGTTGTATCTGTGGTGTACTGAAGAAGAAAAATAGCATTATTTCTGCAGATCAACAGATTTATGAATGCTGATCGGCTGAACTGCCACAAAGCAAACAAACAAAGCCAAACCTGTTAGCCCTTTTATAAATATAGGGTTTTTAAAATTGTGTTCTGTTTTCAGATTACCACTACTTTAGACCCTTTTTTTGGCTCCCCTACCTGTTTGTACACACCTTCCCCCCACATCATCTTCACTACACCAACTAATCTAAAACTAACTGTACCAGAGTTACAAGGTATATGAAGGCTGCCATGTTTATTTCCATTTAACCACTTAAGGACCACAGTCTTTTCACCCCTTAAGGACCAGAGGCTTTTTCTCCATTCAGACCACTGCAGCTTTCACGGTTTATTGCTCGGTCATACAACCTACTATCTAAATGAATTTTACCTCCTTTTCTTGTCACTAATACAGCTTTCTTTTGGTGCTATTTGATTGCTGCTGCGAGTTTTAGTTTTTATTATATTCATCAAAAAAAGACATGAATTTTGTCAAAAAAATGATTTTTTTAAACTTTTTTTGATAAAATTTGTCAAAGTAAAATTTCTGTATACATTTTTGTCCAAATTTATTGTGCTACATGTCTGATAAAAAAACAAAACATTCAGTGTATATTTATTGGTTTGGGTAAAAGTTATAGCGTTTACAAACTATGGTGCCAAAAGTGAATTTTCCTATTTTAAAGCATCTCTGACTTTTCTGAGTGCCTGTCAGGTTTCATGAGGTGCTAAAATTCCAGGATAATATAAATACCCCCCAAATAACCCCATTTTGGAAAGACGACATCCCAAAGTATTCACTGAGAGGCATGGTGAGTTCATAGAAGATTTTATTTTTTGTCACAAGTTAGCGGAAAATGACACAGACAAAAAAACAAAAAAAACAAAAAAAAAACAGTTTCCATTTCTGCTAACTTGTGACAAAAAAAAAAAATTAAATCTGCCACGGACTCACCATGCCCCTCACTGAATACCTTGAAGTGTCTACTTTCCAAAATGGGGTCATTTGTGGGGTGTGTTGTCCTGGCATTTTGGGGGGTGCTAAATTGTAAGCACCCCTGTAAAGCCTAAAGGTGCACATTGGACTTTGGGCCCCTTAGCGCAGTTAGGCTGCAAAAAAGTGCCACACGTGGTATTGCCGTACTCAGGAGAAGTAGTATGTGTTTTGGGGTGTATTTTTTAAACATACCCATGCTGGGTGGGAGAAATATCTCTGTAAATGAGAATGTTTTGATTTTTTTTTTTCACACAATTGTCCATTTACAGAGAGATTTCTCCCACCCAGCATGGGTATGTGTAAAAATACACCCCAAAACACATTATACTACTTCTCCTGAGTACGGCAATACCACATGTGTGGCACTTTTTTGCACCCTAACTGCGCTTAGGGGCCCAAAGTCCAATGAGCACCTTTAGGATTTCACAGGTCATTTTGAAACATTTGGTTTCAAGACTACTCCTCACGGTTTAGGGCCCCTAAAATGCCAGGACAGTATAAGAACTCCACAAATGACCCCATTTTAGAAAGAAGACACCCCAAGGTATTCCGTTAGGAGTATAGTGAGTTCATAGAAGATTTTATTTTTTGTCACAAGTTAGCAGAAATAGATTTTTATTGTCTTTTTTCACAAACTTGTGACAAAAAAATAAAAATCTAACGGAATACCTTGGGGTGTCTTCTTTCTAAAATTGGGCCATTTGTGGGGTTCTTATACTGTCCTGGCATTTTAGGGGCCCTAAACCGTGAGGCCCTAAATCCTAAAGGTACTCATTGGACTTTGGGCCCCTTAGCGCAGTTAGGGTGCAAAAAAGTGCCACACATGTGGTATCGCTGTACTCAGGATAAGTAGTATAATGTGTTTTGGGGTGTATTTTTACACATACCCATGCTGGGTGGGAGAAATCTCTCTGTAAATGGACAATTGTGTGTAAGAAAAAAAAAAAATCAAAACTGTCATTTACAGAGAGATTTCTCCCACCCAGCATGGGTATGTGTAAAAATACACCCCAAAACACATTATACTACTTCTCTTGAGTACGGCGATACCACATGTGACACTTTTTTGTCACTTACTAGGTGCGCTAAGGGGCCCAACGTTCTATTCACAGGTCATTTTGAGACATTTGGTTTCTAGACTACTCCTCACGGTTTAGGGCCCCTAAAATGCCAGGGCAGTATAGGAACCCCACAAGTGACCCCATTTTAGAAAGAAGACACCCCAAGGTATTCTGTTAGGTGTATGGTGAGTTCATAGAAGATTTTATTTTTTGTCACAAGTTAGCGGAAATTGATTTTTTTGTGAAAAAATACAATAAAAATTAATTCCCGCTAACTTGACAAAAAAATTTAATCTTCTATGAACTTCTATGAACTAAGCATCTGCAAATTTTGATGACAGGTGGTCTATGAGGGGGCAAATTTTGAGGAACCGGTCATAAGCAGGGTAGCCTCTAAGATGACAGGTTGTATTGGGCCTGATCTGATGGATAGGAGTGCTAGGGGGGTGACAGGAGGTGATTGATGGGTGTCTCAGGGGGTGGTTAGAGGGGAAAATAGATGCAATCAATGAACTGGGGAGGTAATCGGAAGGGGGTCTGAGGGGGATCTGAGGATTTGGCCGAGTGATCAGGAGCCCACACGGGGCAAATTAGGGACTGATCTGATGGGTAGGTGTGCTAGGGGGTGACAGGAGGTGATTGATGGGTGTCTCAAGGTGTGATTAGAGGGGGGGGGGATAGATGCAAGCAATGCCCTGGCGAGGTGATCAGGGCTGGGATCTGAGGGCGTTCTGAGGGTGTGGGCAGGTGATCGGGTGCCCAAGGGGCAGATTAGGGTCTAATCTGATGGGTAGCAGTGACAGGGGGTGATTGATGGGTGATCAGTGGGTGATTAGATGGCAGAACTGATGTAAACAATGCACTTTGGAGGTGATCTGAGCATGGGTCTGCGGGCGATCTGATGGTATGGGTGAACAGATGCCCGTAAGAGTCAGGTTAGCATCTGATCTGATAGGTGGCAGTGACAGGTGATTACAGGAGAGGATAGATGTATACAGTACAGGTCGGGGGGGGGGGGGGGGTCTGGGGAGGATCTGAGAGTGTGGGGGGTGATCAGGAGCCCCCAGGGGGCAGTTTATGACCAAATAAAAAAAATAGTGCTGACAGATAGTGACAGGGAGTGATTGATGGGTGATTAGGGGGGGTGATTGGGTGTAAACAGGGTTCTGAGGGGTAGGCAGATCAGTGTGCTTGGGTGCTTACCTGCGTGGCTTCAGCCTGCCCTGGTGGTCCCTCAATCACTGGGACCACCAGGGCAGGAGGCAGCCTGTATAATACACTTTGTATACATTACAAAGCATATTATACATGTGTATTGCGGCGATCCGGTAGCTAGCAACCCGCTGGCGCTTCCGAACGACCGGTGGGTTACTGCGCAAGGGGGCGGAGCCTGTCGCCAGCAGCTGATCACGTCACAAATGACGCGATCGCCGCATAACCACGCCCGCCGCCGCCGATAGGCGTATTGCGGTCGTTTGGGCCCAGCCCTCGGCTGCGGGCGGTCAGCAAATGGTTAAGCAATACCAGTTATCTGGCTATCCAGCTGATCCTCTGCCCAATACTTTTAGCCATTGACCCTGAACAAGCATGCTGCAGATCAGGTGTTTCTGACACTATTGTCAGATCTGACAAGATTAGCTGCATGCTGATTTCTGGTTTAATTCAGACACTACTGCAGCCAAATAGATCAGCCGGGCTGCCAGATAACTGGTATTGTATAAAAGGAAATAAATAGGTCAGCCTCCATATCCTTCTCGCCTTGGGTTCCCTTTAATACGAGAAGGTCTTTGGATCACAGCATTCATTTCCAAACCTTTTGAATGGTACAGCTTTACTACTGACAGACACACAAGCAGCTTTACAGGAGATGAGACCTAATTCTACAAATATCAGTATATCAGGTTCCACACTGCCACATCAACCTCATCTCCACAGCTGATCATCATGCCAGCCAATGCACACACCATCCAATAAATAATATGCTGCGATACCACAATAGCTTAATCGGAGTCGTGTTACCAGTATAGATCTTAAAGCGGATCAGAGATGAAAAACTAACTATAACAAGTAACTTGCCTAGATATCTTATCTAAAGTAGAAATAGTTTACACAGCATATCTAGATGCAAACAGCTTCAAAAGTTTATGATTATTTATTCCTGTGATACGAGGGCAGCCATGTTCTGTGTCACATTGTCACAGGCTGAGGGCTGGAGATGCTATCAGCTTGCCTGTGTGTAAATTCAGTCGCCTCTCCTCCTCCTCTTTGCTTCTGAAATCAATGGCTAGTAACCTCCTCCTCCTGCCCAGACTGAGCTACCCTAAGCCCTTTCTACAGTGCCAAGGCACAAAAGGAGCTGAAAATTAATGTGTGAGCTTCTTTTTGGTTGTGATAAATATGCTCCAATTAACTTTAAGAATGGCAAGACCTGAGTAGGTGTGTATATACAGTATATTTGTTCTCCCTGCTTAAAAGCCTTGTTGTACACTTCCACTAGATGTAGTGTAGATGGGGAGCAGCCTAAAGCAGACAGGGGCAGGGATATGGGTGCTCTGCGTTGTTTGAGCAGGACTGTTACTTCTCATTTTTTATTGATTTACATAAGAGTAAAAAAAAAAATCTTTAAAAAAACACTTCTTTGGCTTTGGTTTGTGTATAAAAATAGGTTTTATTTACGTTACAGCTCCCCAATGTTACTTTAAATGTGCACTATAAAAGAAAATGGGAAAAGTGGGTTGCTGGTCGGGTAGCAGGTAGCGAGCTGCGGGTCTCAAATTCACCAGAAAGCGGGTTGCGGCTAAAGTCTGAAAAATTGGACCCACGCAGGCCTCTAACTCAAGGACATTCACAGAATTGTCTTGAAGCCTCGCCTTTGACTTGGCTGTGTGCTTAGGGTCGTTGTCCTGCTAAAAGCTGAATTCAGTCTGAGTTTGTTCAATAGTTCTCTGGAGCAGGATTTCATCCAGGATGTCTCTGTACATTGCTGCAGTCATCTTTCCCTTTATCCTGACTAGTCTCCCAGTTACCGCCATTGAAAAACATCCCCAAAGCATGATGCTCCCACCCTCAAGTTTCGATGTAAGGTTGGTAATGTCCCGGTGATGAGCGGTACCTGGTTTCCACCAAACTTGATGCCTGGCATTCACACCACCAGACCAGAAAGACAGAGATTCACACTCATCAGGCCAGAATTTTTTTTTCTCATGGTCAGAGTGCTTCAGGTGTCTGACAAACTGTAGACGGGATGCCATGTGCCTTTTAATAAGGAGTAGCTTCCGTCTGGCCACTTTACCATACAGACCCGATTAGTGGATTGCTGCAGAGATGCTTCTGGAAAGTTCTCCTCTCTCCACAGAAAACATCTGGAGCTCTGACAAAGCGACCATCGGGGTCTTTGGTCACCTCCCTATGGCCTTTCTCCCCCCAATCGCTCAGTTTGGATGGCCAGACAGCTCTAGGTAGAGTCCTGGTGGTTTTGAACTTCTTCCACATAAAAATGATAGAGGCCACTTTGCTCATTGGGACCTTCACAGCAGCAGAACATGTTTAACATTTCTCTTATCTTACCCAGATTTGTGACTCAATTTGAGCTTCATGGCAAAGGCCATACTAATGTACATGTGCTTTTTCAATTTTGTTATTTAATACATTTGCCAAAATCTCAAGAAAAATTGTTTTTTAACACTGTCATTATGGGGTATTATGTATAACATTCTGAAGAAAAAAATTAATTTGATCCATTTTTGAATGAAGCTGTAACATAAAATGTGGAAAAAGTGATGTGCTGTGAATAACTTTCCAGATGCACTGTATACTTATCTGGAGTTTCCTCCAGCCCCCTTGTAGGTCGCGGACTCCCTTTGTGTCTTGTCCACTCCTCTTTTCTACAGCTGTAAGCCGTGGTAGCAGTCTAGCCACCTGGTTGCGCTCCTGTGGCTGGGAGAATTCTTTGTCTGAGCAGTTAAGGCTTGTAACTACACAGGCACAAAACACTCCCTGCCACAGGAACACAACTAAGAACAGCTGGAGAACAGAGGGGAGCGGACAGATGTCGAGGGAGCCCACGGCCTACAGGGGCTGGAGGGAGTCCCACGTAAGTATAAATCCTTATGTACATTTTGTCTCAGGTTCTCTTTAAGACCCTGAAGCTGAAAATGGATGATTAAACCACAGCACTAGGCAAATAAACCAGTAAGCCAGTTTTAGCTTATTTTGAATCTGGAATATAACTGGAAGTTCATGATCAATGGCTATCTGGCTTAAAGGGAAGGTTCAGGGACGCTGTGAAAAAAACAAAAATCCAAATCCACTTACCTGGGGCTTCCTCCAGCCCGTGGCAGGCAGATGGTGCCCTCGTCGCGGCTCCGCAGGCTCCCGGTCTCCTCCGGTGGCGCGCCCGACCTGGCCAGGCCGGCTGCCAGGTCGGGCTCTTCTGCGCTCCAATGTGCGGCTCACTGGTGCGCGCTGACGTCATCGGACGTCCTCTGGGCTGTTCTGTGCAGGCTCAGTAGTTCTGGCCAGGTCGGGCGCGCCACCGGAGGAGACCGGGAGCCTGCGGAGCCGCGACGAGGGCACCTCCTGCCTGCCACGGGCTGGAGGAAGCCCCAGGTAAGTGGATTTGGATTTTTATTTTTTTCACAGCATCCCTGAACCTCCCCTTTAAGACAGCAGTTAGGGATGCTCTTCAGAATAGCTACCTCCTCGTAGCTAATCGGAATCGAAAAGTTAATTACAGCAGCTGTGGGGGCAGGTGAGGAAGGGTCAACTTACCCACGCTACAGTCTGTTCCAAAGCCCTCCAATCACGTTGCGTTCCATGTCACTACCATGTTTCCTCCTACCGGATTGAAGGAGGAAGCGTGGAACGCGACTTGCAACGCAATTGGAGAGCTTTGGAACAGACAGCAGCATGGGTAAGTTAACCCTACCCCACCCACCCCCACAGCTGCTGTAATTAACTTTTTGATTCTGAGTAGCTACAAGTAGGCAGCTACTCGGAAGAGCATCCCTAATAGCAGTACTTTAATTTTGTCATTTCATCATTTAAAGTGGAGCCGAGATGAAAAACTAACTTTTACAAGTAGCTTGTCTATACATCTTATCGAAAGTTTAGATAGTTTACACAGCAAATCTAGCTACAACAGTATATGATTATTTATACCTGTGATACAATGAGAGCAGCCATATTCTGCTTGTCATGATTACACAAGCAAGCTGCTCTGCATATCCACCCCCAGCCTGTGAAAACTCCACTTCTCTCACCTCCACTCTCCGCCCCCTGCCTCCGAAATATCTGGGAAAAACCTCCTCCTCCTCAGTCTGAGCTCCCATGAGCACTTGCTGCATGGGACTCAAGGATTTGGCTTGAGGAATGCCCTATAAACTAGGCCCCGTTCACATTACAAACGCGGACGGCCGTGAGTTCAGAACGCAACGCGTACGAACGCACGCCATCCCCGTTTGTATGCGTTGCGTGGCTGATCCCATTCACTGAAAGTGAATGGGACAGCTGTGCGTTTTTAGAAAAAAATGCGTGCAGCATGCATTCCCGAACCGCACTAGTCCGGAACGCATGCAGTGTGAACATCAGACAGTGCACTCTACGCACTGTCTGATATCGTGCGTGTCGGCCTCCTGCATACGTTCCCAAAACGCGGCTGGAAACGAGTGCAGTGTGAACGAGCCCTAATGCTGGGAATACACGGTTCGTTTTTGCCTTCGTTTAAACCTTCGATTCGTTCGGTAAACGAATCGAGTGTTGAAAACGTATGTGAAAATAGTCATAATCTCATTATAGTTTCGATTAATAGACCCCAAAAACGAACGACTAGTGATCGAACATGTTTGATATTATCTCTCTTTATCCATCTAATCGAGCCATTGGTAGGCTTGATGGCTGTTCAGATCGATTATATATTCGTTTATGCTAGTCCGTCCCTGTAAAAAGGGATTTTCGTTTCGTTTCTTTGCAGCCTTCGATCATTGGAAAAACGAAACCATCAGAATCGGAAAAAAAAACGAAACCGTGGGTGGTGATATTAACCGTATGACTGATTATTTCGGGATCGAAAAGGACAAAAGGCACAATCGAAACGAAGGTTTAAACGAAGGCAAAAACGAACCGTGTATTCCCAGCATAAGGGCCACAATTATGCAATGAGTAAAAGTTTATCTCGGATCCACTTTAAACAGGTAATGGATGCATTGGAATTACTTACCCTCAGTCTGAGCAAGCAGGGCTCCTCCTTCCAGTTTTGTAGGACAGATGAGGAGGAGACTCTCGATATGACTGGGCAGGAGGGGGAAAGCGTAGCCCCTCAAGAATACTGGCAGGGTAACTACCCTGTCTCTACATGCCAGTTTGCCCAAGAATTCAAACTTGACACTTTAAAGACTCATTTTGTTTTTTCTTTTTCTTCCACACACATCAAAAAAAATAAAAAATAAAATAAAACCAAAAATATAAAAGAAAAAAATTAAATCTTGAGGTGTGTAGAGCTCACATGAGGCAAGATTCCATCAACTAAACAATAAAGAAAAACTAAGTTAAAAAAAAAAAAAAAAAATCTCAGTGTCCCACGTTCACCTCATTAAACACATCGGTGTGTTCTTGTGGCAGTAATTTGAAGTGTTTGGGTCATAGAAAAGGATCCATCCAGTCTGCAACAGAGGAGTCAGGGACGTCCAAAGGGGAAGACGCGGCAAGTCCAAGCAGCCAACAGTTTTCTACAGCCACTTGGTGGCCTCATTAACACACGAGAGTGACAATACAAGGAGAATACCGACGACAACAAAAAATAAAAAGTCCAAAGTGAGATTCAAGCTGAGAAAATGCAGTTACAGGAACAATGCCATAACGGCAGAGAAGATCCAAAATCAACTACAGCAATGTAGACATAAACCTTCTGTCACATCTCTGAGCAACATGAGCACCGTTCGCTAAATAGATCAAGCTTCTAGGTGAGCAGGACTGGGCGACTGAGGACAGGTTCAGCAGATCCTTTGTCAGGCTGCGATGCTGTATCTTCAAATGCTTCTGGCGGTGTGTAGTCTGTAAGGGTAGAGAAAATAAAGAAATGCTATTAATCATTTCATAACATTAATTGTATTGGCACAAAAAAATTCTCCTGTTGGACTCAAAGCACTTGAGAGTAGGGAAGGCTCTGCCTAGGAGAACCTATGGAGAAGCAGATTTGTAAGGCTCTGATTTGTTGGTCATAATCAAGTGTCACCAGAAAGTCATCACAGCAAATCAGAGCTTTGAAAATCTATCACCTGATCAAATTGATCACATGCTTCTCCGTGAGTTCTTCTAAGCAGGGCTAGTCCTACTTGAGAGCAGCAGCCACCACTAAAGCCAGGTACACAATTATGAATGTCCAATCAATAACCAATTTTACCAAGAAGGTTTCCATTTCTGTAACTTGTGACCAAAAAAAAAAAAAAAATGAAATCTGCCATGGACTCACCATGCTCCTCTCTGAATACTTTGGGGTGTCTACTTTACAAAATGGGGTCATTTGTGGGGTGTGTTTACTGTCCTGGCATTTTGGGGGTGCTAAATTGTAAGCACCCCTGTAAAGCCTAAAGGTGCTCATAAGACTGATGTATTAGGTGCGTAGACCAATAAGACCACAATACATTATTTTTGAGTATACCCATGTTAAGGAGAAGGCCCCAAAAAATGTTATGTTCAGAAACTCGGGAGTGGCTTCCACCGAAAAGGCTGGGCATGGTAGCTTCTTGGATTGGCAGTTGCGTATTGTGTGGCATAACGGTTGGTCTCAGCCACAATTAAGTCGTAGAGACCAGCAGTGAGCAGAAAAAGACAAAACAAAAACCTGTCACTGCGGTGGGGCGGGTGAGGGTTTAGCCGGGTGATCAGAAGCCTGCACGGGGCAGATTAGGGCCTGATCTGATGGGTAGGAGTTCTAGGGGGTGACAGGAGGTGACTGATGGTTGTTCTCAGGGGGTGATTAGAGGGGAGAATAGTTGCAATCAATGCACTGGGGAGTTGATCGGAAGGGGGTCTGAGGGGGATCTGAGGGATTGGCCGAGTGATCAGGAGTCCACACGGGGCAAATTAGGGACTGATCTGATGGGTAGGTGTGCTAGGGGCTGCCAGCTGGCGACAGGAGGTGATTGATTGGTGTCTCAGGGTGTGATTAGAGGGGGGAATAGATGCAAGCAATGCACTGAGGAGGTGATCAGTGGGGGTTTGAGGGTGTGAGCGAGTGTTTGGGTGCCCACAATGGGCAGATTAGGGTCTGATCTGATGGGTAGCAGTGGCAGGTGGTGACAGGGGGGTGATTGATAGGTGATCAGGGTGTGATTAGAGGGGAGAATAGATGTAAACAATGCACTTGGGAGGTGATCCGAGGGCAGGTGTGCGGGCGATCTGAGGGTGTGGGGCGGGTGATCAGGTGTCCGCAAGGGGCAGGTTAGGGTCTGATCTGATGGGTGGCAGTCACAGGTGGTGATTGACAGGTGATCAGTGGATGATTACAGAGGAGAATAGATGTATACAGTACACAGGGGGGGGAGCATCTGAGAGTGTGTGTGTGTGTGTGTGTGTGTGTGGGGGGGGGTTGATCAGGAGCCCCCAGGGGGCAGTTTAGGACCGAATATAAATTATAGCGTTGACAGATTGATGGGTGATTAGGGGGGGTGATTGGGTGCAAACAGTGGTCTGAGGGGGTGATCAGGGGGGGTCTGAGGGGTGCTGTGGGCGATCAGGGGGCCGGATCAGTGTGTGTCTATATGCACCGCTGCAACCTCCCCTTGTGGTCCCAGCCTGTATAATACACTTTGTATACATTACAAAGTGTATTATACGTATTCCATGCAGCAGATCGGGGGTTCACAACCCGCCGGCGCTGCTAATTGGCTGGCGGGTTGATGTCGCGGGTCGGCGGAACCTAATGCCGGCGGATGCGCGCGCATCTATGCACGAGATCCCCGGCTATTTAATCGCCCAGGTGCCGCCGACCTGGGGTTACGCGGTCCTGGGGGTGCCACTTTGCTGACGCCCATAGGTAGTGGGCAGTTGGCAAGTGGTTAAAAATCGCCTGGCTCAAGTGGGATCACATCACTGTATTACAATAGCTAGCAAGAGCATTTCAAATCACAAATCGCTTAGAAAAGTGTTTAGTGGGTTCCAGACCTAGGTGAGCATCATGGAAGCAGTGATAGCTGAAAGAGCCATTGTCAATGTTAAGCTGCATCATACCAATTAATTAAGAGAAACAGCTTGCAACTAGCACTCAACAAAGTGTCTATGATGCAAACTATCCCATGAGGCCACTCTAAATTTGGCTCTGAGGATTGTGTGAAATTCTAGCACACCCAGTCCAATGTAAAACAATCTGCATGAACCAGTGCCATGCTTGACCCCTTCATGAAGAGTTAAACAATAAACCGGTATGTGCATTCTAAGCAGTGTTGCTTCAAAAACAAACGAGAAAATAAAAGGTGCCCTATCCCAGTGGTTCTCAACCTGGGGTCCACGGACCCCTGGGGGTACATCGGCAGCTGTCAGGGAACAGCCTGGCACAGGAAAGGAAAACAGAGCCTTTCCTCTCCCGAGGTAAGTATCGGAATTTGACTTCTGCAAATCTCACAGGTTTGCTTTCAATAAACAAATACTCACTACAATTATTTTACTAAACGAATGGCAAGAAGTTTGATTTAAAAAAAGGAGTAGAGTGGAAGTCTACATGGCAGCTATGCAACGTCACAGCATAAAACGGAGGGCCTCACAGTAACAGGTGAAATCTGATATTGTGGAGAAGCTCCAAACTCAGAAGGATGCATCAATATGGCAGGAATTTCCCTGAGAGAACTGAGGTGAAGTGATTTACTACTTGGGAGTGAATGGAATTACACCTCTGAAAAGCTGACAGAGGAGATTTAAGCAGACAGTCGGGTGTGTGCTACAGAAAATTACATACTGCCAACACTATCATATAATAACAAAATTACTAAGGGCTCGTTTCCACTATTGCGGTGCGGAATTGCCTGGATTCCACCGCTGATGAAATTGCATGCGGATGCGATTCCCCATGCGTTTTTTTGCCGGGAATTCGCATGTGAATTTGCATAGGTGAGGGTATTTACGATTTTAACCATGTCACTGCCTGTGTGAATTTACATTGGTACCTATGCGAATTCGCGGCAAAAAACGCATAGGGAAAAGGCATGCGATTTCCCTATTAAATACATTGCATGCGATTCGCGAGCATTCCACTCGCAGGCGAATTCTGCGGCTCTTTTGTGCGTTGCACCTCAACAACGCTACAGTGGAAACAGGCCCATCCACTTGCATTACATGTGCGAATTCGCATGCGTTGGAAGCATGCGGATTCGCGATAGTGGAAACTAGCCCTAATACAAGTACCTAAGAGTATGATATAGTGACACAAGATGGAAAAAAAGAAAGCAATCTAGAACTGACTTGTAATATCAGATACAAAGGAAATGGAAGCGAAATTGGAGCAAATGCCCAAACAACCAGAGTTCAGTGGTTAGGGTCGGTTTGCACTGAGCCGGCATGCGTCTTGGAAAAAAAATGGCACTTGCAGAGATGCGAGTATGCATCTGAAACCCTGCAGCTGTGCCATGCACGATTACAGGGATTCGGATGAGTGTTGCAGTAAACTGAAGCATGCTATCCTGAATCAACCTGACGGAATAGGCAGCATTTCTCCGTCCGGCTCGGTTGCAGAAATATGCTGCGTAACCGTACATAGTGAAAACAGGCCCTCAGAGATGTTTGGCCTTAACAATTGCTCCAGATACTCTTCAGTTTTCCTGCACCACGAGGTGGTGTCGATGTATTACAAATATAGCTCTTCCATATTTATTCATCATAGTAAAACACAGGCTCATTGTGTGTCACATTAAAATTTGAACTTTCAGCTTTTTCTTTTTACATTCTATATCAGGGGTGTTCTCTCAAATGCAAAGTGGGCCAAAATTGTACACTGGGACCAAGTCACGTGCCAACCTTAATGTGTACAGGCCATCTTCCTCCCTTATAAAGTTACCAGGCTCTGCCATACTAGCCAATCACTGCACTCGCTCTGATCAGAACGAGTGCAGTGATTGGCTAGTATGGCAGAGCCTTGTCCCACCCTCAAGACCATCAGCCCCCGCCTGATTGGCCAGCGGTAGTTTGAATGGATTACACAGTAGGAACAGCGAGTGCTGGTGTGATGGACGGCGTGGGGTCAGAGTGTTTGGCCGGTGCAGCGGCCATGATTGACTGCGTCCCCATGTAATTAGACGGCGGGCTGGGCATCTGATACTAATATATGAAGATAAGAGACGAAGCAGATGCGTAAAGTGATGCGGTGGATGTCGGGAGTTAGCGTCTCTGGCCACTGCAGCGGCCATGATTGACTGCGTCCCCATGTAATTAGACGGCGGGCATCTGATACTAATATATGAAGATAAGAAACGAAGCAGATGCGTAAAGTGATGCGGTGGACGTCGGAAGGGGTGGATGTCGGAAGTTAGCGTGTCTGGCCACTGCAGCGTCCCTGATTGACAGCGTTCCAGGTTATTGACCAGCTAGTGCGGTGGATGCAGGGGGTCAGCTGCTGTGTATGTTTGGGCGCCTGGGGGTGGTCTCAATGGTTACATTCGGACCATAAGACGCAGGTACTTTTCCCCCCCACTTTTGGGGAAGAAAAAGTGCGTCTTATGGTCCGAAAAATACGGTACTTTACAGAGACACAGAGGAAGGCTATCCTCTAATCCAGCCATAGAAAGTTTTGACTGCAGTCTGAAGGTAATCAGTAGCACCCTCCTGTTGGACAGTAGCAATGGGACCAGCAGGTGCACTACACACACACACACACCAGAAGATAAGCAGATTGCAGGGACCAGCAGGTGTAACACACACACACACACACACACTGCATCCTGCCTGGCATCAAACCTGACGCTTCTTCACTGCAGGTATGCCACAAAACTCTTCCATCCAGAACTCTGTTTGCTAGGAGAATTTTAAGTGCTGAGGCAGCCAGAGACACCACTCAGACTGTCGCAAAAAGCCACATCAGATCTTGTAAACCTGACCCGACCGAGAAATGTTCTATTCCAATGTCAGAGAAAATAGCCCAGCAAGAATTAATCTCAGCAGCTGCAGGATGCATCTTATCCCAAATCCTACAACATGATAAATCACAGCTGACCATCCAGTGCCTGGCTATATCAGCCATATCCATAGGTGGGGACACACACATTACATCTTCAGGCAATTTCAATCAAAAATGAACAGTTGTACAGAAGAATCAAACTTTTTTTTTAATTTTTTTTTTTTTTTTTTAATTCAAATGATAAATCATATTGAATTTTCCATTTTTATCAACTCAAGTCAATTGGAAGTGGCTGAATGTTGTAGGATAGATTGTCAATTTCTTGTTTTAAAGATGTAAGCAATGTTTTTTTTTTTTTTTTAAGCGTTTTCATCCATACTTCATAATTCCGTAAAAATATAACAGGTGTGTGATATACATTGGTCAAATTTTAAAAAAGTGCCAATCATAAAAAATGATTGTAATTTTTTTAATTGAATCATATGTGACCACCTTAAAGGGAACCTGAAGCAAGAGGTATACGTAGACTGCCCATATTTCCTACCCTTTTGTTTAAGAAATAAACATGGCAAATTCAATAGATTCCATGGTGAAAAGTACAGTAAATCTGTGAGCAGTATATAAGAGACAGAATGATCTGTTTGCCACAACAGTTAAATAGCTAAACATGCATGGCCAGCCTTTAGGGCCCGTTTCCACTATCGGGAATCTGCATGCGTTTTCTGTACGCAGATTCGCATAACCAATACAAGTTAGCCTGTTTCCACTTGTCAGGAAAACAGAGCGTTTTTCTGTGCAGGAAAAATCTGCACAGCAGAGCCATCAGAATTCGCACACCGCAAGGCGGTATGCGATTCGTATACAATGTAACAGGAAATTCGCATGAGTTTTCGCTATGCTAATTTTCCATGCGAATTTCGCTTACATTTTTGCATAAAATCAATGTAAAAGCACACAGGCACTGACATGGTTAATTTCGCATACTTACTAACATACGCTAACATACACGAATTTGCAGTAAATTTCGCATCCGCCTGCAAATTCATTTTTCGCGTTTCCAGCAACGAATTCGCACCGCACAAGTGGAATCGGGCCCTTCTACAAATGACTTTTTTCCTATGTTGCAGTCACTTACAGTAGGTAGTAATAATCTGCCAGCTTTTGGACTAGTGCATCTCCTTATAGGGCATTTGCTTTCCTTTAGGGCGGGTTTCCACTAGGGACGGTCGCCCGTCTCAGAGAGATGCCGGCTCTCGTGCATGCAGATTTTGCATCAGAATCCCTGTAGCCGTGCACAAACTAATTTGGAAGCAGCCTACTTATTTCAATAGTCTGAGATTCTGGATCCTCAATCGTGCGTGAGAAAAATCGGGTACATACAGCCCCAGTGGAAACGGCCCTCATGCTTTGCAGAAGCACTCAATGGAAAGGACCAACAAAGATGTTGGCAAGCCTGTCGCCTTGCATGCACACTGTTCTGGCAGTAGAATTGTGCCACTACTGTCCAGGGGGTACTACTGAAAATAAAGGAATTCCAGAAGAGATGAGCCAATCTAACACCTGTCTGATTTTTACTACCTACTGTAAAGCTACATACACGAGGCACGGATGTCTGCAGTTGCATGGAGACAAGCAACAGTTGAAAGTCTCCAGCAACGACAGTTGTATACAAGCAACGATTGTATACACGCGGCAACAACCTGTCTGCAACATAGCGGAAACTGTTGCTCAGCAACTTCTGTCGCAGGTTCAATGAACTGTCGGACTCACAAGAGTTGCTAGAGACTAGCATACACACGACCGCACCGACTTGAGACTAGGGACGGTTGCTGCAACAGCTGTTGCCGGGGATTGAACAAGTCAATCGCCTAGAGACAGCTCTGATTAGCAACAGTTGCTTGCGCGCGCCTCATACACATGGAGGACCTGTTGCCGCAACATGCGCGCGTAATGTGTTTCCAGCAACAGTTGTAGCCCGTGTGTATGGGCCTTAAGTGACAAGTATGGTACCTAGGAAAAACCTAATTTAGTGTCCATTCTACTATAGGACAAATGTACAACTTATGTTGGGTACACACGTTGCGATTTCCCGCTCGATCAATTAGAGTATGTCCGACATGTTCGATCGGGTTTGCGATCGATACAGCCGTCGATTTTGCATGTTAAGTAGGCAAAATCGACAGCTGTATCTATCGAAACCCGATCTAGCATGTTGGAAATAATCGAATCGATCCCGCTGATCGAGCGGGAAATCGCAACGTGTGTACCCAACATTACAAGTATGCATAGACACAAAGTTTACATTTTGCAATTTAACACAATAGCGGACCTTTAAAGTGGACCTGAACTCATGTACAGGACTCGAGGAAAACACCGATTAATCCATCCTGTATGCATTTAGAGAGTTTATCTTGCCTAATTCCCCCTAGTCTGTAACTAATCAGAGCTGTAATTTGATCTCTCAGCTGTGTCAGCTCAGGAATCTTGTCAGCCTCAGCGCAGCTAATCTAAGCACAGGATGCTAACCTCATGTCTGCTTCCATGAAAGCAGGAAGTATGCACACTGCTGATTATTTGCAGGATTTCTATCAACTGCAACAAATAAATATTTTTCTGTAAAGGTCATTAAGCTATAATCTTTTAGAGCAAATAGGAAGTATTTTATCATCTCACCATTTTGATTAGAAGAAAAAAGAAAATCTGGGATAGTATGCAGGAGAACAGAGGCGCCAAAAGGATAAAAGGAAGCTAAATGAGCTTAAAAACCAAATTCTTGGTAAATAGAGGAGGTAGTGGTGGACGTACCTCCTCCAAGTAGACACACAACGACTGTAGTAAAGTCAGTCAATATATTTTATTTATGAACTCCAAATATGCAACGCGTTTCGCCAGTTTGATCCGCTTCATCAGGCAATAACAACGGAGCAATAGCATATGTGGTCAGTAGAAGAGCCAGGCACCTCTGGCTCTTCTACTGACTACAAAGGTGCCTGGCTCTTCTACTGACCACATATGCTATTGCTCCGTTGTTATTGCCTGATGAAGCGGGATCAAACGTGTGAAACGCGTTGCATATTTGGAGTTCATTAATAACATATATTGACTGTCTTTACTACAGTCGTGTGTCTACTTGGAGGAGGTAAGTCCACCACTACCTCCTCTATTTACCAAGAATTTGATTTTTAAAGAGAACCCGAGGTGGGGATCGTACAAAGAAATCTATACACAGAGGCTAGGTCTGGCTATAGTGCCCACCCAGCCTCTGTTGCTAGTTGAATCCCCGCTAAGTCCCCCCTGCGCTCCGCTCTCCCCCATAAATTAGAGAAAATAATTTCTTTTATAAAAATCAATGTGGCAATGCATGAAATGAATCAACATTATTGTTGTTGAGTAAACATGTAGAGAGGGTTGGACCAAAAATGTAAAAAAAAAAAAAGGGGGGGGGGGGGTCCATATATGAGTGAAGCGATCACCATGCAGCCATGTGCAGGTAGAAAAAACACAAAAAAAGTGAGTTCTGTCTTCTGTGGCCATGCCTATATATGCTGGACCACTATAAAGTGAACAAGTGCAAAAAATATTGGTTTCTAAATGGCTGCAGCTTTTCATAAAACAGTATTACATAAGAACAGTGCAGTGCAACAAGATATCAATATATGCTGTTAGTGCATCAATCAGTAAAGTGTCAAGAGCAATAAAAAAAACATCCAATGCTGTGGCTTTCCAGAAAATAGAGACAGGGTATCAGGGAAACGCCTTAAGTGCTCGCAGCTTGCTGCTGCTTCGATAGAGGCTGAGTTGGGTTTTTTCTTCTCTTTTTCTTGAATTATAATATTTGTGTACCCTCTACCTGTGTGGTATTCAATAGCTCTAAACGTTGTGTTACCCCCGTGCTGATTCTCTGCCTCTAACTACAGTATAAAGGTGGCCACTAACGATCCAAGTTCTAGTGAAAAATCGTTCAAGCAATCAGAAAATTCTGATAAGAAACATCGTTCACTACACCATCAACGAAACAATCTTTGCTTCCTATCACAACCAACAAGAAAAATCCAAATTTTGGTCTAATGAAAATCCAATCGGACGACTATTTTTATAATCGTTTGTAATAGATTGTGCCCATCAAGTGAGATTATGTATAACCAATCTGATCAGATTTTCTGATCGCTTGAACGATTTTTCGCTACAAATTGGACAGTTAGTGGCCACCTGTAGTCACTGGCCCAGAATGAGCAAGCAGATCAGATGCTTTGACTCTGGTTTGACTCCAATGGGTGCAATGCTTGTTGCAGGTGTGTGACTCAAAAACAAAGCCTAGAGCTCAACATGACAGTCAGGCAACTGGCATGGTTTACAAGGAAATAAAATTGGCAGCCTCTGTATTCCTCTCCGTTCAGGTTCCCTATAAATGCAGTCCCTGGTTCTATCATACAGATCACCTAACTGGCAGTGTGCCTCCCAGGTGGCTCTGTGTAGACACCCCCCCCCCCCCCCGCCCCCCTCCCATTACCAGCTTCAAGCAACATCTTCAACTAAACATCAGAACCTGCATTACCCCATTAAGTCTTTTTTTGACTCGGCACCCTTACCCCTCCACTACAGGTGACTTATCGCAAGTGTACAGACCAGTACAAAGCTGCTGAATTACAAGCAGCAGATGACCTGGCTGTTTGATTTCTTTTAACTTGCCGTCAGAATAAAGTATTGGAAACATCATCAGAGCTGGTGCTGAGACAGAATAAGTAAACCGGGTCAGTGAACAGAGGGTAAAATGACAAGACAGATGTGTTCCAGGGCTTTCAACAAGACTGCTTTTCCGTCTGTTGCTGACCTTATTTCTCTAAAAAAGATGTGGAGCTGCTCAGCTCGATATGCTCTGCTGAACAGGAAAATGCTAGTAAATGGCAGGAAGTCAGGATTAGCTCAGCTATACAAACAGAACACTTTTAATATAATAAAACCTGCAAGTATTACAGGGAATACAGACGAGACAACACAGAGGTATGTAAAGACCATAGCTGGCTTCCTCATGCCACAACTCACTAATTACCAGTGTGTGCAGAGCCTGGCTAGCACTATATCACACCAGGCAAATACAGAAAACTGGCCTGAAATTACAGACTGAAAAAACGAAGGCTTTACTGACCACAACCGTGACATTTCACTACCCTCAAAAGAATCTTCTGTCATAAGGCCCATACACACGGCATACAAATGTCTCAAGACAGGCGACGGAGGGCAGTTTGTGCAACAATTATTCCCTGTGTACGCAGCAAATGACAAAGACTGTTTGCAGACAAGTCCTAAAGACCCATACACACGGCATACATTTGCTTGTAGTTGTGAGGCAGCGACAGACAGACAAGAGACAACAGCATATTTATGGCAGATACAATTCGAGTTCGTGACAGTTGTACACACGTGACAACAGAAAGAGTGAAGACATGACAGAAGCTGTCTGCCACAGACTACATATAATAGTAGTACTATGGTAGCATCTGCTGTCTGTAGAAGACTTTCCTACACACATCAGGACACCAACAGACGAAGCGACAATTCGTGAGACAAAAGTCACAAGGGATTCACCAGCTGAATCGCTCAAACATGGCTGTGTCTGCAGACAGTCTTTGTCTCCTGCCATGTACAGACGATCAAAATTCGCATGACCCGTCGCTCAACACTTGTCTGTACAGACATTTGTATGCCGTGTGTATGGGCCTTAACACGAGAGATCAAACCGTTCAATCCCTCACAACTTTTGCAGTGCAAACAGTCTTGCAATTTAAGGCCCATACACAGCGTACAAATGTCTGTACAGAATCCATTTACTTTTAACCACTTGAGGACCGTAGGCTTTACCCCCCCCCTTAAAGGGACACTTAAGTCAAACAAAAAAAAAATGAGTTTTACTCACCTAGGGCTTCCAATAGCCCCCTGCAGCTGTCCGGTGCCCTCGCCATCTCCCTCCGATCCTCCTGGCCCCGCCAGCAGCCACTTCCTGTTTTGGTGACAGGAGCTGACAGGCTGGGGACGCAAGTGATTCTTTGCGTTCCCAGACACATTAGCACCCTCTATGCTGCTATATGGTATATGATATATGCTATAGCAGCATAGATGGCGCTATTGTGGCCAGGAACGCGAAGAATCACTCGCGTCCCCAGCCTGTCAGCTCCTGTCACCGAAACAGGAAGTGGCTGCCGGCGGGGCCAGGAGGATCGGAGGGAGACGGCGAGGGCACCGGACAGCTGCAGGGGGCTATTGGAAGCCCCAGGTGAGTAAAACTCATTTTTTACTTGTTTGACTTAAGTTTCCCTTTAAAGGACCAGACCCTTTTTTTCCCATTCAGACCACTGCAGCTTTCATGGTTTATTGCTGGCTCATACAACCTACCACCTAAATGAATTTTGGCTCCTTTTCTTGTCACTAATAAAGCTTTCTTTTGGTGCTATTTGATTGCTGCTGCGATTTTTACTTTTTATTATATTCATCAAAAAAGACATGAATTTTGTCAAAAAATGATTTTTTTTAACTTTCTGTGCTGACATTTTTCAAATAAAAGTAAAATTTCTGTATACATGCAGCACGTTAGGAGTATGATGAGTTCATAGAAGATTTTTTTTGTCACAAGTTAGCGGAAATTGATTTTAATTGTTTTTTTTTTTTTTACAAAGTGTCATTTTCCGCTAATTTGTGACAAAAAATAATATCTTCTATGAACTCACCATACTCCTAACGGAATATCTTTGGGTGTCTTCTTTCTAGAATGGGGTCATTTGTGGGGTTCCTATACTGCCCTGGCATTTTAGGGGCCCTAAACCGTGAGGAGTAGTCTTGAAACCAAATGTCGCAAAACAGTGGGTGCTGTGGGCGATCAGGGGGCAGGGGGGGGGAAATCAGTGTGCTTGAGTGCAGACTAGGGTGGCTGCAGCCTGCCCTGGTGGACCATTACAAAGGCTATTATAAGCATGAATCGGCGGAGATTTGTATTCACAAGGAATGCCGCAGAGTTTTGACTTAGACGAGTTATCGCCTCCCCAAGTTTTAACCCAAACTCCCCTTCTGGCAGAGTTCACTAGTGCAGTGGTTCTTGCTGTTAGCTTAACAGAGTCATCAGCGGCATCAGTAAGGTAATCAGCTGCATTAAACAAGTTGGGAAAATCTTTAAGTATCTCCTCCCTAGGTACGCCTGAAGCAATCTTGGCCTGCATTTCTAAAAGCCATGTTTTCATTGATCTACCCACTGCTGTGGATGCAACTGCAGGCTTGAAGGTCAGAGAGGAAGACTCCCAGGCTCTACGTAGGATATTGTCCATCTTTTTGTCGATGGGATCTTTAAGATTCCCGAAATCCTCAAATAATAGGTCAGTCTTCCTTGACACCCTAGACAATGATGGGTCAAGCTTTGGCGGAGGGCCCCAAAACCCCGAATCTTCGGGACTGAAGGGATAACGTTTGGACATAGATCGCGGCCAAAAGGCCCTCTTTTCTGGCATGTCCCATTCCTTCTTAATCATAGACTTGAGAGAGGAATGGACAGGAATAAAATGTGACTGGGGGTCCGCCAAGCTCTCGTACATTTGGTCGAGGGGTGTCAAGGATTTCTGCTCAGTTTTAATACCCATGGTACTATGTAAGGCAGAAATAAAATCTTTCATCAGTTCTGGGGAGAAGGCAAATTTCTGGGATTTATCTCCTTTTTCCCCAACTTCCTCTTCTGAAAGTTGTTCAAGAGAAGAAATGTCCCCTTCTGATAAATCGGATTCAATCACATCCTCAGCAGACCTCTTCCTCTTAGCACCGATAGGGAGAGGTAAATTCACAATAGAGCCTGCTGGGGATACTGGTGGGAGAGAGGCAGGAGGTGCATCAGAGATAATACTAGCAAGTGGATTAACTAGAGGCAGAATGACAGATGAGGCAGCAACATCAGCTGTAGAGGAAGAAGCCATAGCAGAGTCCTTTATTTCCCTAATAGCTGTAGCCATCTCAGCTATCATCCACCCCATCAAGTCTTTAAATACAGCAGGAGACTCATTTTTCACTACTTTATCGGTACAGGACTGGCATAATTTTCTAGAGCTGGAAGATACACGGTTATTGCAAATAGCACATCTCCTTTCAACCTTGCTGTCTGAGCGTTTGTCTTGACTGGAATGTGTCCCCGACTTATCCACTTTGTCAGACTTTTTAGGCTAAAATACAAACAAACAATAAGCCTATGTTAGCTACATAATCCTCTTAGCAGAAAAAAACCACCAACAAAACTAGACAATAGCTAAGCAGTATGCCCCGCAGACTACTTGCCAGAGAGGATTCAGAGCCAGGTTCCACAGATAATGCAGTAGAGGATCCTGCAGCGTCCTCCATGATCTCAGCCGACATCTGAGATATGGGAAAAAAGGTGGCTTTTCAAGTATCGGCAAAGTGATTTGCATAATTACCCCCAATCACCTGATACATTTCGTTCAGCTGGCGCTGCCCCGCCGCGGCCCCTGCCGCTAACTGCTCTGCAGCGCTTCCTGGTCACGTGGGACGCCTCCGCGTGACGACTTCCGGTTTCTCCGAGCGGAAGTTCCTGGAGCGCGCGTCTGCGCGCATAAATCTGCCGCCTTGCTGGGAGAAGCCTCCTGAATGCTGCTAGTCACATCATACCGCTCTCCCCTGGAGCGGACTATGCAGGAGACCTTGCAGCAAGCCCCAGTCATCTGACCGGATGGCACCTTGAGACCTCTCCCTCCTTCACGTCCGGACAGGAAACTAGAACTGAAGGTAGAGTGAGAGACTATGCCTATTTATACTATTGACCGCCTGATTATGCAAATTTTTAAATCTTTTGCAGCTTCCTGTCCGTTGCTCGGAGGGAGACAAGTCTCATTAGGGGTGCTGTCTGAGCAGACGTACTGGGAAAAAAATATGCAAATCGGCCCAGCGGGGCCTAAGAAATCCTCCTGCGCAGGTTACCCCGAGCTGAGCTCGGGATAACCGGCAAGGATGTTAATAAAGGATTATATGTGGCCCCTGCACACTATCTGCAATACCCCACGACCAATGCAACTGGAAACGAAACCGTAAAAGTGGAAAGAGATAGAGAGACGAGCATACGCTATGCTGCATTAGGGCAGCATAGCGTGCGCTGGTAACTTGCGCAGGCCACCAAATGTCCCCGTGCCGACCCACCCGGCTACATTTTCATACCACCCGGCTAGAAAAAAATTCTGGGGAGAACACTGGTATCTGATGGGGAGTTCAGCTCAATAGAATAGACTGTAGGTATGCTCTCATACTACATGGAAAGCCCCATAAGGCCCATACACACGTCTGATTTTCGCAAACGACCCGTCGTTCGGACGTCAAATCAGGCGTGTGTAAAGTCGACGGGTCGTTTGCGAAAATCAGACGTGTGTATGGGTCTACACACACACTCAAACAGCGGTCTTTTAGGCTCTCACAACTTTTCTTGTAAAGCACCTAAAAAAATTCTCTTGCTATTGTTCAAGCAGCTGATAATGCTGGGAATATGGGAATACACGGGTCGATCGGCCGCCGGATCGACCCCAGCCGCGTCCCCGCTAATCGATTGCCGCTCATCCCCGCCGGTGCTTCATTATCAGCGCTCGACTCCCTGCCATTGTCCGCCAGCGGGGATCGAGCGGACGGGAGTCGAGCGGCTTGATCGGGCCAGCTGAATATTATCAGCTGGCCGGATCAGCTAGTCGATACACGGTACAGAAACGTACCGTGTATCCCCAGCATAAGACTGATAAGAAGTCAATCCAAATGTTGAATTTACTTCTTATCAGTCTTATCAGCTGCTTGGACAATAGCAAGAGATTTTTTTTAGGTATTTCACAAGAAAAGTTGTGAGAGCCTAATGCTGGGCATACACTGCGTCGAGGGGAGGATTATCAATCGAGCCTAATGGCTCAATTGATAATATCCGACGTGTCCGATCACCACGGGGATCGATTCCACGCTAGAACCCCACAGGCGGACAATAGCAGCGAATCGAGCGGGTGATAAGAAGCGCCGGCGGGGACGAGTGGGAATCGATCCGCGTGCAAAACAATGGCAAATCGAATTGAATCCCGATCGGACATGTCGGATTTAATCGGATCGTAAATAGAATCGTACAAAGAATCATATCGTGTAGATGGGGCTTAAAAGGCCGCTGTTGAGTGTGTGTATGGGGCTGAAGGGGATAAAATTGGTCTGTGATCTTTCATTTTCCAAAGACTTATCTCAAGTGTGTACCTAGCTTAAAGCGGAATATAACCCTGCATTTCAACTTTGCTCTAAAATATTATTTACAGCATATTATATGCAAAAAGCATTTTTTTTTCTAGACCAGCATTGGAAGGGTTAAACACAGAGGTTTAAAGTTCGTGGAGAGATATGCAGAAGTTCAGATAGATACATTCTATTTAGTTGAATGTATCTATTGATAAATGTTACACACTCTTTGGCTGTCCTCCAAGCTCCTCAGTGAGAGAGAGAGTCACATTCAACACTTAGATACATTTATGTAAACAAAATGTATCTATTTCAGCTTCGGATGCCTCTGCAGAAATCTCCAGGAACTTTAAAGCCCTGTGTAACCCTTCCAATGCTGGTCTAGTAAAAAAAAAAATGCTGGTTGCATTTAATATACTGTAAATAATGTTTTAGAGCAAAGTTGAAATGCAGGGTTATATTCCGCTTTAAGTGTCCAATCTGCAACACTCCCCTATCAGCACCCTGTCTGAAGGCCAAACCCATCAGCAGCACCCAGGATTAGACGCATTTCTGGGGAAAGCTCTGTGGTATAAATATTATTTCCCCTGTTGGCTAGTTATAATGTAATAAAGTAGAGAGGTTAACTACACAAAAGGTGGATACAAATATACTAAATACAGGTAATTTGCCTTAATAATCAACACATTCAAAAATAAGGAATGTTAAAAACACTCAAACAGCGTGGCCCAATTTTAAAGAAAGCCATCTGAATAAAGCATAATTATTATTATTATTATTATTTAGTATTTATATAGCGCCGACATATTACGCAGCGCTGTACAGTGTATACATATTGTCACTAACTGTCCCTCAAAGGAGCTTACAATCTAATCCCTACCATTGTCATATGTCTATATTATGTAGTGTAAGTACTGTAGTCTAGGGCCAATTTTTAGGGGGAGCCAATTAACTTATCCGTATGTTTTTGGAATGTGGGAGGAAACCGGAGTGCCCGGAGGAAACCCACGCAGACACGGAGAGAACATACAAACTCTTTGCAGATAGTGCCCTGGCTGGGATTCGAACCAGGGACCCAGCGCTGCAAGGCGAGAGAGCTAACCACTACGCCACCGTGCTGCCGTACTATCCCATTTATATCTGAGGATGAAAGAAAAAAATTACACTGCTGTGAGTAAAACTTGCAAATTACATACAAATTAAATACAGCTGGGTGTCACATTACACACTGAACAGTTATTTATAGGAATTATTCCTGTTGTCACCGGTTATATCACTGGGATCCCAACTGGTCATCAGACTAACAGATAAAACGCTGCACAAACTGGATTCACAGTGGTCAGTTGCATAACCTATGAGTTAAAAGATGTGTGAACAGCAATGAAAACTGGGCATAGAATACTACAAATCCAGCGAGTTAGAATAACGCAATCAGTTTCAACGCAGCACTGTGAATAGGGCCTAATGCTGGGCATACACGGCATCGAGGGGAGGCTTATCGATTGATAATATCGGCCGTGTCCGATCCCCGCGGGCGGACAATAGCGGCCAATCCAGCAGGGAGATAAGAAGCGCCGCGGGGACGAGCGAAAATCGATACGCGCGCACGAGCGGGGACGCGGCGGGGGTCGATCCCGCTGAATCGACCCGTGTATGCCCAGCATAAGAATTAAATAAACCACTGAACATAGGTCTCAGACTAAAATGTATTTGCAACAAAATGCATATCAAAACCTACCTTCAGGAACATATGTAACAGGGCTGTGGAGTTGGGAGTCGGAGCAATTTTGAGTATCTGGAGTCAGTGGTTTCATAAACTGAGTCGTCGGATGATTTTTGTACAACATCCACAGCCCTGGTAAGTATAAAGGTGGCCATACACTTATAGATTTGCAGCAGATTCGACCATCAGATAGATTTCTGTCAGATACTTGTCAAATCTGACAGGAATCTATCTGATGTGTGCCACACTCTAAGAACAGATTTCTGAATTAAATCTATTGGAAATCGATCTAAATGCATTATGGGACCATTATGCTGGGAATACATGGGTCCATTCTGGCCCTGGATTCTGCGCCCGATCGTTTTCACCGCTCGATTCCCTTATCTTCCGCTCGTTATTCTTATGTTTTTATCAATTAACTTCAATGGTGAATCCAGCGCAAACCGATCAAACATGTCAGAAATGAACCATCTTAATGGCTCAGAGCCTTGTATTCCCAGCATTAGATCCAATGCAACACTATGGGCCATCGATCTGTTGCCAGCAGCAGATCGACCTAAATTTTCCATCCTGTCAGATAGATCAAATCGATCGAACACGGCCGCAAATCTGATAGAATCGATCTCTAAAAACGACTAGTGTTTGGGCCCCTTTAGACTAAGGAGTCGCAGCCATTTTAGGTACCTGGAGTCGGAGTTGGTGATTTCAGGGCTGTGGAGTCGGAGTTGAGGAGTCAAAGTCGAGGCAATTTTGGGCACCCGGAGTCGGAGTCGTTTATTTCATAAACTGAGGAGTCGGAGGATTTTTGCACAAAATCCACAGCCCTGTTAAGTATTAGAGTAAGGAGTCGGAGTCGAGGAGTCGGAGCCATTTTGGGTACCAGGAGTCGGAGTCGTGGTTTCATAAACTGAGGAGTCGGAGTCTGAATTGGAGTCAGAAGATTTTTGTACCGACTCCACAGCCCTGGGTGATTAATAAACTGAGGAGTTGGTGTCGGATGATCTTTGTACCAACTCCACAGCCCTGATATGTAAGATCTGAATATCGACCAAAAAGTAGCACTTCAGTGAAAAAACAAAAATTCCCGATCAGATTCTGGCAGCAGTGGGGCAGTGGTACACAGATCGCTACTAACCGAATTGGTTGTTATTGGCTCATGTATGGCTAGCTTTACTTTCCTTAAAAAATATGCATTATATGAAATATATACACCTATACCCAACTTTATAAAGCATGATCATATTACTGCCATTGTGTTCCTTTGTATATAATTAGTTCCTGTAACCTTAAACTACATTTATTAAGCCAGCCAGTCCAACGGTTGAGACAGTGTGACCACAAGTCGAATTTGTGGCAAATTAGAAAAAGGCAGACGGTCTTCAAAGGAAAAAGCATTTTCTACCTTCTGTGGTGGAAAGTTTTAAAATTTTCTGACAAACACTTTATGAAGAGCAGCATGGCTATCAGAGGACTTGTAGACACGTGAAAACATTAAACTCCCATCTGATAGAGGGCCAGTTCAGATGGGCTACTAGCGGCATCCCGTTCTGTGGCATTTTGTGCGGACTTTCGGCGGCTTCCCGTCAAGATTGGCATTTTTGTCCCTGCAGGGGGTCACGAAAACAACGGTAATCAATGCCTAGAACTACGTGGAAAATCAGGATCGGAACGCCAAGTTCGTGCAAACGTCGCTAAACGATACACGCCGCCTGATACAAATGTTCCCATTCACTTGAATGGGAGCATTTACCAAGTGAATGGGAGGTAAACACCCACCAATCGTTAGTGTGAACTGGATGACTGGATTGCCAGAGGTAAATTCTCCTGCAGACTGATAAGAAACAAAACCGATTACACAGTGTCTGTGTTTTTTATTTCTAATCCAGAAAAGCAAGTTGCGCATCAAATCTTTCTATTTGCACACGGCATGAAGATATCCCTATAAAAGATAATAAAATGCGCACATAGTGCCTAATACTGCTATATACCGCATAGCCCCCCTACAATCCATCATGAACGCAGCAGCCAGACTCATCTACTCCTCCCACCGCTCTGTCTCCACGACTCCCCTACGCAAATCCCTTCATTGGCTTCAAATTCACTTCAGAATTAGCTTCAAGGTCCTATGTTTGGCCTACAAATCCTTACACAAGTCCTGCCCAAGCTACATCTCTGACCTGGTCAGCATATATACACCTGGCCGCCCACTTCGCTCCTCCAACAACCTCCTCTTAACCACCCCACGCATCTCGCACTCCCACGCACGACTGCAGGACTTCACTAGAGCTGCCCCCATCCTGTGGAACTCTCTCCCACTGCCCATCAGGCTCGCTCCCACCTTCAACACCTTCAAAAAAGCACTCAAAACTCACTTCAAGGAGGCCTACATCAAATCAACACTGCCCTAATCCTTTCTGCCAATAACTTCTTGCTGCACCTTCTCCTTTTGTGTCACCAACCCCTCCTTCTAGATTGTAAGCCTTTGGCAGGGCCCTCTCCCCTTGTGTATCATACATGACTGTGTGCACTTTACCCAGAATTTGGAACTTGTTATCACTACCACTCCAGTTTATGATCTGGCATTGTACTACTGTCTGCATTGTGTTGTGTATCTTTTTGCCATTACCTGTATTGTTGTATCTATTGTCTATTACCTGTATTGTTCTGTCACCCCTGTTATTGTCTGTAACCTTATTTATTGTACAGCGCTGCGTAATATGTTGGGGCTATATAAATCTAATAAATAATAATAATAATAATAATAAATATATACAGCAAATTACAACACCTCGTGCTGCACTCCTGGGGGATGTGCCACCACCTGAGAATATAATGGGTAGACCCCCCCTCGTGAATCCACTCACCGACTCCAAACTTGTAACTTGCATATCACTTATAAACTCCGCTGTCCAGGCAGTATATCCAATAAAATCCAGGCTTTATTAAAATCCACAGTAAAAAAGCAGTACGTGACAGACCTCTCCTTTCCCCGGCTGCGGTACACGGGGTAGTGCGCCTCCACGATCCTGCCTGTTACTTCCTGGTGACGTCAGCACGCTCCTTAGCTCCGCCCGACGCGTTTCGTCTCAATGACTCATTCAGGGGCTGGTTACGCGCTGACATCCAGCCTCTGATATACTGCCGTGCAAAACACGTACGCCCGCATCCCGCCCTCCCCGTTGCTGGGCGATCGTGTGGACGCACTTTACATAAATGACAGCTCTATTATTACAATAAAAATTAATCAAAAAACATTGCATCAGTATTCCCGCTATGGTCTCATACATGGTTAGGTCTATTGCTATTGCACATCTTCCCATAACTATTTTTATATTACCTTAATTTTACAGGATCACGTTAATACAAAGCCTCCTACACTCCTTTAGTATCGATGTCCCATATCTCATCAACAGCAATTATCTCTATACATAAAAGGCCATAATGTGAAAATGTGAGAAGAGGGGATCCTTATCAGTGTGCACCCACTGAGAAACCTCACGGGTGTCACACTTTGTCATTTCCCTATTCAATTACTTTCATCACCATATTTATCCCTTAATCACCTCAATTCCATATCTCAATATATAATAATATCTATCTCACTCAATAATACATTAAACCAGGGATCCTACACAAAGTGGGTTCACATCAGGGTAAACCCCTCAGTGCCCCACATACAGTCATATCCCCTTGAAATTATCCACATCAGTACATTACTAGTGTGAACCTACCCCTTAACTGTAAGTAAAAAAACAGTACGTGACAGACCTCTCCTTTCCCCGGCCGCGGTACACGGGGTAGAGCGCCTCCACGATCCTGCCTGTTAGTTCCTGGTGACGTCAGCGCGCTCCTTAGCTCCGCCCGACGCGTTTTGTCTCAATGACTCATTCAGGGGCTGGTTACGCGCTGACATCCAGCCTCTGATATACTGCCGTGCAAAACACGTACGCCCGCAACCCGCCCTCCCCGTTGCTAGGCGATCGTGTGGACGCACTTTACATAAATGACAGCTCTATTACAATAAAAATTAATCAAAAAACATTGCATCAGTATTCCCGCTATGGTCTCATACATGGTTAGGTCTATTGCTATTGCACATCTTCCCATAACTATTTTTATATTACCTTAATTTTACAGGATCACGTTAATACAAAGCCTCCTACACTCCTTTAGTATCGATGTCCCATATCTCATCAACACCAATTATCTCTATACATAAAAGGCCATAATGTGAAAATGTGAGAAGAGGGGATCCTTATCAGTGTGCACCCACTGAGAAACCTCACGGGTGTCACACTTTCAGTCATTTCCCTATTCAATTACTTTCTTCACCATATTTATCCCTTAAATCACCTCAATTCCATATCTCAATATATAATATCTATCTCCCTCAATAATACATTACACCAGTGTAAACCAGGGATCCTACACACAGTGGGTTCACATCAGGGTAAACCCCTCAGTGCCCCACATAGTCATATCCCCTTGAAATTAACCACATCAGTACATTACTAGTGTGAACCTACCCCTTAACTGTGTAAAACTTACAAGTAATACACTACCAATCAATACCTATCACCATAATCACTCCCCTCTTTTTATTCATAACATACATACAGTGTTCTCCCCAGAATTTTTTTCTAGCCGGGTGGCATGAAAAAGTAGCCGGGTGGGGTGCGAGTGGGGAATGCAGGGCCGCGCATCTCTGCTTACAGCATAGGAGGAGGTTGAGGAGTCGAGCTGATGACAGCCAGGTGAAGAACCCCACTAAAAGACATTATTGAAGTTCGCCTTCCCAGAATAACTTTGGATGACCCCCCCCCCCCCCCCCCCTCTCTCCTTTACTAAGTAGTAATGCCTTGGTTAGCAAACATATGGCAGGGATTAGATTAGTGCTGCAGAAGATGTCAGCGCTATTTAAATGCATAATAAGAATATAGTAGGACATTAGAATATGACTATGGTAGGATTAGATTGTGAGCTCCTCTGAGGACTGTGACATGACTATGAACTCTGTAAAGTGCTGCAGATGTCAGTGCTATATAAATACATAATAATAATAATAATAATAATGTAGGACATTAGACTATGACTATGGTTGGATTAGATTGTGAGCTCTTTGGGGCTAGTGGAAGGAGTTCACTGGTGCTAGTGCGGGAAAGGAGAAGGTAACTGCGGCTAGTGGAGGCAGAAGGTCGCTGGAGCTAGTGGGGGGAAGAGGTCACTGGGGGTAGTGGGGGAGGCAGAAGGTCACTGGGGCTAGTGGGGGGAGGCAGAAGGTCACTGGGGCGAGTAGAGGGAGATAGGTCACCGGGGCTAGTGGGGGGAGGCAGAAGGTCACCGGGACTAGTGGGGGGAGGCAGAAGGTCACTGGGGCTAGTGGGGGGAGGCAGAAGGTCACTGGGGCTAGTGGGGGAGGCAGTAGGTCACTGGGGCGAGTAGAGGGAGATAGGTCACCGGGGCTAGTGGGGGGAGGCAGAAGGTCACAGGGGCGAGTAGAGGGAGATAGGTCACCGGGGCTAGTGGGGGGAGGCAGAAGGTCACCGGGGCTAGTGGGGGGAGGCAGAAGGTCACCGGGGCTAGTGGGGGGAGGCAGAAGGTCACCGGGGCTAGTGGGGGAGGCAGTAGGTCACTGGGGCGAGTAGAGGGAGATAGGTCACCGGGGCTAGTGGGGGGAGGCAGAAGGTCACAGGGGCGAGTAGAGGGAGATAGGTCACCGGGGCTAGTGGGGGGAGGCAGAAGGTCACCGGGGGTAGTGGGGGGAGGCAGTAGGTCACTGGGGCGAGTAGAGGGAGATAGGTCACCGGGCTAGTGGGGGGAGGCAGAAGGTCACAGGGGCGAGTAGAGGGAGATAGGTCACCGGGGCTAGTGGGGGTAGAAAATCACTTGGCTGGGGGGAGGGGGGGGGGAGAGGGAGGAAGTCAATGGGGCTAGTGGGGGTCAGGTAAAATGTCACTGGGGCAAGTGGGGGATGCAGAAAGTCTCTGGGGCTAGTGTGGGGAAAGACAAGGTCACTGAGCCTAGTGGGGCAGGTGGAAGGTCACTGGAGCTAGTGGGGGTTAGGTGGAAGGTCACTGGGGCTAGTGGGGCTTAGGTGGAAGGTCACTGGGGCTAGTGGGGCTTAGGTGGAAGGTCACTGGGGCTAGTGGGGGTAGGGAGGTCACTGGGGCTAGTGGGGGAAGGGAGTAGGTCACTGGGGCTAGTGGGGGTTATGTGGAAGGTGACTGGGGTTAGTGGGGGCAGGGAGAAGGTCACTGGGACTAGTGGGGGTAGAGAGGTCACTGGGGCTAGTGGGGGTTAGGTGGAAGGTGACTGGAGCTAGTAGGGGTAGGGAGGAGGTCACTGGGACTAGTGGGGGTAGAGAGCAAGTTACTGGGGCTATAGAGAAGGTTACTGGGGCTAGGGAGGAGGTTACTGGGGGTAGAGAGTAGGTCACTGGGGATAGGGAGGAGGTCACTGGAATTAGTTAGAGACAGGTAGATACTTACTGCATTTGGCTGCAGCTGTCCATTCCTCCTCTATTCCTCTGGGGGCGGGGCTTCCTCTGGACAGGAGACAACTTCCTCCAGGCAGGGCTTCAACCTGCCACACACATGCTCCCTGGTGAGCTTCCCCAGGGCTGGAGCAACCCTTCCTCTGTGCGGGAGTCCTATGGGGGCGGAGTTTCGGCCACCGGGGGGCGGAGTTTCGGCCGCCGGGGGCGGAGCTTATGCCGAGAAACCCCGCTCTTCTCAGCTGCGGGAGACATGATGGACTGGCTGCCTGCCCTAGCCCCACCACTCCAGTTCAGAGGAAAAGCCTGTGGGCGGGGCATGGCTTCAAAGAGGCCCCCGGGAAATCACCCGGTGGCTCACAACGACACTCAGTCAGTACGAGTACGACCCTGGTGATCGTCGTGTGCAGTCAGTCTAACCTATCTGGAGCTGCCTGGAAGGGATGGGACTGGCTGCAGTCTAACATTCATGCAGCCAGAACAGAGACGCTGTGTGGATTCGCTCAGGGAAGAGGGGAGAAAGTCTGTCTGCAGCTTCAGGCTTTCTCCCCAGCCTCGAGTTACACAGCACTAGTCTCCCTGTGAGTTCCACTCACATGCGTATCTGGGCTGCAGCCTCCGCTAGCTGAGCTGCCTGGAAGTTAATAGATCGGCAGAGGAGCGCTCCTCCTAGGCGGGCGGGGTTTCAAAACAGCCGGGCGGCCCGCCCACTTAATTAGTCCTGGGGAGAACACTGTACATATGTGATCACTCCATTACCTAATAGACGTATGGGTGTGAACCAGGAATCCTATAAACTGTGAGACCCCACACATATAGGCCCAACATACAGTCATATCCCCTTCATCTGTCCACAACCCACATCAAAGAGGCAGCCCACTGCCAACAGTGAATCTACCTGAATCTCTTCACCAATTGTTGAATCTATCCCCCAAAAAACAGGTAAATCCCTAATATCACCTCCACTGTACTACAACACTATTGAAGTGTATATATACTCAACCCCTTATTGCCCTCCCTCCTATAATACGTGTGCACATACCCATTAGGGCCATGTCATATCCATACCCAAAGGTGGTCTAATAAATGCTTGTACCCATAACCTTATCAAACTTGGATCCAACCTTCCTCTAAAAATAACACTCCAACCAAAATTCTCACAAAATTAATATTTTAACCACTCTCAACACTCCATTGAGGAACAACCCACATATACAAAAACATCAAACCCCCCAAACAGTGACCTATATCTCCCCTAGTGTCCAAGTTTTAATTATTAGATATAAAACAATGTCAATTTCAATATTGAGCCCTCTCGGCTTCATGGTCCCCAGTCTATGTATCCACTCAGTTTCCTTTTTACATAGTTGTTGTAACCTGTTAGACCCTCTCCAATGTGCATTCACCTGTTCCACAGCTATCACCTGTAAGCAGCTTGGATCCTGGTTATGCACTTCTGCAAAATGTGATGATACACTGTGCCACCTGTATCCTTTCATATTATAAATATGTTGGTATACCCGTTTTTTTAACTCCCTCGACGTCCTCCCAACATATTGATATCCACATGTACAAGAAAGCACATACACCACATATGCAGTAGCACAAGTAATCATTTGTTTGATTCTATAGCCCTTTCCATTAGATGCTGAGACCACCTCATCTACTGACACACTGTTGGTCTCCCTACACAAACAGCAATTCTTACACTTAAAAAATCAATTTTTTTCCCCAGAACATTTTGGATCTAACCGGGGGGTCCACACAACTGGGGACCAATACATTTCTGAGATTAAGCCAAGGTTCATATATAGGAGGGCTCCTAATCTCAGAAATGTATTGGTCCCCAGTTGTGTGGACTCCCCGGTTAGATCCAAAATATTCTGGGAAAAAAATTGATTTTTTAAGTGTAAGAATTGCTGTTTGTGTAGGGAGACCAACAGTGTGTCAGTAGATGCGGTGGTCTCAGCATCTAATGGAAAGGGCTATAGAATCAAACAAATGATTACTTGTGCTACTGCATATGTGGTGTATGTGCTTTCTTGTACATGTGGATATCAATATGTTGGGAGGACGTTGAGGGAGTTAAAAAAACGGGTATACCAACATATTTATAATATCAAAAAAGGATACAGGTGGCACAGTGTATCATCACATTTTGCAGAAGTGCATAACCAGGATCCAAGCTGCTTACAGGTGATAGCTGTGGAACAGGTGAATGCACATTGGAGAGGGTCTAACAGGTTACAACAACTATGTAAAAAGAAAACTGAGTGGATACATAGACTGGGGACCATGGAGCCGAGAGGGCTCAATATTGAAATTGACATTGTTTTATATCTAATAATTAAAACTTGGACACTAGGGGAGATATCGGTCACTGTTTGGGGGGTTTGATGTTTTTGTATATGTGGGTTGTTCCTCAATGGAGTGTTGAGAGTGGTTAAAATATTTATGTTTGAGAGAATTTTGGTTGGAGTGTTATTTTTAGAGGAAGGTTGGATCCAAGTTTGATAAGGTGATGGGTACAAGCATTTATTAGACCACCTTTGGGTATGGGTATGACATGGCCCAATTGGGTATGTGCACACGTATTATAGGAAGGAGGGCAATAAGGGGTTGAGTATATATACACACTTCAATAGTGTTGTAGAGCAGTGGAGGTGATATTAGGGATTTACCTGTTTTTTGGGGGATAGATTCAACAATTGGTGAAGAGATTCAGGTAGATTCACTGTTGGCAGTGGGCTGCCTCTTTGATGTGGGTTGTGGACAGATGAAGGGGATATGACTGTATGTTGGGCCTATATGTGTGGGGTCTCACAGTTTATAGGATCCCTGGTTCACACCCATACGTCTATTAGGTAATGGAGTGATCACATATGTATGTTATGGATAAAAAGAGGGGGGTGATTATGGTGATAGATATTGATTGGTAGTGTATTACTTGTGAGTTTTGCACAGTTAAGGGGTAGGTTCACACTAGTAATGTACTGATGTGGATAATTTCAAGGGGATATGACTGTATGTGGGGCACTGAGGGGTTTACCCTGATGTGAACCCACTTTGTGTAGGATCCCTGGTTTAATGTATTATTGAGTGAGATAGATATTATTATATATTGAGATATGGAATTGAGGTGATTAAGGGATAAATATGGTGATGAAAGTAATTGAATAGGGAAATGACAAAGTGTGACACCCGTGAGGTTTCTCAGTGGATGCACACTGATAAGGATCCCCTCTTCTCACATTTTCACATTATGGCCTTTTATGTATAGAGATAATTGCTGTTGATGAGATATGGGACATCGATACTAAAGGAGTGTAGGAGGCTTTGTATTAACGTGATCCTGTAAAATTAAGGTAATATAAAAATAGTTATGGGAAGATGTGCAATAGCAATAGACCTAACCATGTATGAGACCATAGCGGGAATACTGATGCAATGTTTTTTGATTAATTTTTATTGTAATAATAGAGCTGTCATTTATGTAAAGTGCGTCCACACGATCGCCCAGCAACGGGGAGGGCGGGATGCGGGCGTACGTGTTTTGCACGGCAGTATATCAGAGGCTGGATGTCAGCGCGTAACCAGCCCCTGAATGAGTCATTGAGACGAAACGCGTCGGGCGGAGCTAAGGAGCGTGCTGACGTCACCAGGAAGTAACAGGCAGGATCGTGGAGGCGCACTACCCCGTGTACCGCAGCCGGGGAAAGGAGAGGTCTGTCACGTACTGCTTTTTTACTGTGGATTTTAATAAAGCCTGGATTTTATTGGATATACTGCCTGGACAGCGGAGTTTATAAGTGATATGCAAGTTACAAGTTTGGAGTCGGTGAGTGGATTCACGAGGGGGGGTCTACCCATTATATTCTCAGGTGGTGGCACATCCCCCAGGAGTGCAGCACGAGGTGTTGTAATTTGCTGTTTATAGCAGTATTAGGCACTATGTGCGCTTTTTATTATCTTTTATAGGGATATCTTCATGCCGTGTGCAAATAGAAAGATTTGATGCGCAACTTGCTTTTCTGGATTTGAATTATATTTGAGTGAGGTACTCGTGTGGAGTTGCGATCCCCTATATCCCGTGGAGTTGTTTATTCTGTGGAGCGCAGTTTAATCCCGGTGTTTTTTATTTCTAGGTTAGCATGGGTGTCGCTTGCTCTTTAAAGATGGACATGCACTTATCGATTTTTTTGTGTCGATTTCCAGTATATTCGTTCACACTCTGATTGAACCAACTACAAATCTATGCCCCCAGGTGCCAGCATTATCAATAGTTTTTATAATTATTGATTGATAATTTCATAAATTTTGGCCAACAACTCAATCGAATTGGAATATCGCACAGGACGATAGATACCGATCAGTGGCGGACCGGATGTGGCGTTAGATTGAAGGCCCATAGTGTTGCACTGCATCGAACAGTGCAACGCTTCGGTTTGATAGATTTGTAATAGATTTTATGCTGAAATCTATTAAGAATATATACCTAGTGTGTGGAAGGAGCCAGCCAGGTGGCAATGCTAAGCAGATTTCCGATTGACTTCAGCATCCGTCTCCATAATCAGGCAACAGATTTTGCTCTGATCAGATCTGATCATAGAGATCTATCTCATAGTCGACCTACCCATGCATTGCCTGATGTATGGGCACCTTAATGCCTGGTACACACCATGCAATTTCATGTGAGACATATGGGTTGAAGCGATTATTTTCGTGAGGTCAGATCTGATTTCCGTTTTCCTGATCGATTTTTTATAGAACTGATCGGAAATCAGATCAGACCTGCCGAAATAATAAAATTTTACCCATCTATCTGATGGGAAATTGCATAGTGTCTGGATAGTGTAATGGTTAAGGGCTCTGCCTCTGACACAGGCGACCTGGGTTTGAATCTCGGCTCTGCCTGATCAGTAAGCCAACACCTATTTCAGTAAGGAGTTGTTTGGTCAAGACTCCCTAACACTGCTACGGCCTACTGAGTGCGCTCTAGTGGCTGCCTCGCAAGCGCTTTGAGTCCGACAGGAGAAAAGCGCTATACAAAAAGTTATTATACCAGGCATAATTTGCTACAAATCGATTATTCAATCTGATTGTTTTTCTGATCATTTCTATAAAACTTAATTAGAAAACGATCAGTAATCAGATCAGACAGATCTGTTGGAAATCGTTTCGACCCATCTATCTGACAGGAAATTGCATGGTGTGTACCAGACATTCGTGAGATAAAGGATAAGGTTATTTGAAAGAGGGGAGCATATCTTGTGAAGAATGGGGACTGTGTTTTATAAATAAGTATAAGGAGAATGCACAATGATGGAGGTAAAAACAGACCAAGAACAACAACACCGAAGTTTCCTAGAATAACACATGCCTGAGCACTCCAACAGGATTTAAAAACAAGTTTTTTTCTTCTTTCAGCCAGCAAAACACTGCTCCAGATAAGGAGCCCTATCAGCTCCTGCCATGTAGGGGCCTGAAATAACCATTATGGGCCTGCCTTTAAATAGCATGCTGGGATATTTAAAGGGAAACCGTACAGAGCACAGACAGGAGAAGGCAGTAGGAGCTGGGACCTTGTTTTTGCAGGCTGACTTGTTGACTCTTCATTAGGAATAACAATGTACAAAGTACAAAACACAGCTCTCTGGAGAGGCTAGTGACTGTTCATGCTATCAAGATTTATTAGTGCAGCCTTCTGTAAATACACAAAGGCTTTCTGAAAATCACTGCACAAAGAAAGGCCTTACCAAACAGCAGAATCATACTGCAAAGACACACTATATGCTGCTTTTAGCAGATTAAATATTAGATTCAACGTAAACATCAATCTTGCTAAACACTGAAGAGAGGGGTAAACTCATTCAATGTTTGATTAAAGGTGGGGGGGTATGGGTACCAGTACTTGGGCAACGTTCTAATTGCTTTGTACTATATACTGCAGTCAGTTCTTGAAGGTGTTGCCACCAGGCCAAGGTGGAGTTGATTCAGTATGTTATAAGCAGGGTTGTGGAGTCGGTACAAAAAACTTCATCCGACCCAAACTCAGAATCCTCAGTTTATGAAACCACCAACTCCAGGTACACAGAAATTGCTCTGACTTTACAGCCCTGGTTATAAACTACACTTATTTCACAACAATATGCCAATTCAGTAGGTAACAACCAATTAAATGAAAAAAAAAATATATATGAGCTGGAATTCCCCATAAAATCCAATGATAAACAGAATGTTTGGGAAATCCCTCTGTTAACGACATACGCCGGGGTATACACAGAGATTTTCTGGCCGATTTACTGTCAGAGCGATTATTTTCAACATGTCCAATCTGCTTTCCAATCGATTTCCGTACACTTTAATAGGAAATCGATCGGAAAGCAAAATCGGACATGTTGGAAATAATCGATCTGACAGTAAATCGCCCACAAAATCTCATAGTGTGTACCCAGCACATGACAGTTGGATTTATAAATAAAAGTTTTTATGGTTTACAGAATGATCCCCTAAAAAAGTTCACATACGCCATTGTTGGGAATGCTAACTATTTGTGTGCAGGGAGAGGTTTTCTCCACTTGAAGATCTGCAGGCTGCACTGCACGGATGGCTGCTTCAGATAATTCAGTGCAAGACAACAAAAACACTGCAAATTATCTCAAAGATTTTAAAGTAATGCAAACTTTTAAGACCAAAGCAACCAAACTCTGATATTCCAACAACCAAGATTACCGTAGTTCTGTGAGGAAACGGGCTTTCAATATTGATGTATTGTTATCTGAACTTCTAAGCATATTTAGGAATGTTACAAGACCATTCATGATGCAATTGATTTAAGTCATGACTAATGCTGGGCATACACGGCGTCGAGGGGAGGATTATCAATCGAGCCTGATGGCTCGATTGATAATATCCGATGTGTCCGATCATCACGGGAATCGATTCCGCGCTCGATCCCCGCGGGCGGAGAATAGCGCCAAAACGAGCGGGTGATAAGCACCGGCGGGGAAGAGCGGGAATCGATCCGCACGCACGGATGAGCGGGGACGCGGCGGGGGTTGATCCGGCGGCTAATCGGCCGCCGGATCGACCCGTGTATGCCCAGCATAATGCATCTGCTCAAGAAACACAGAGGAAAGAATAGAGATGAAGTATTAGGGCCACCGTAACCGCACAAGCACAAAAAATGGTGGTAACTTGTCTGTGCGTCTTATGGGCTGAATATACAGTTAGCTGGCGACAGCCCTCTCTTTTCCCCACCACCAAGTTCATATCAATCCCACCGTGGTCCCTGACTAGTATGACGGAAGCGGAGTGCACTTGGGTATCTGGCCAGCACTGCTTCTGGTCTGGGACTTCTCTTCTTCCTTGCCGGGGACCGTTCTGTGACCCCGGCAGCAGCATTTGCATACTTATGTACATGCTGTTGGGTCATGGAACGGGCACCAGCAAGGATGAAGAGAAAAGTCACTTATATCAATGTAACATCACCTTCCAATTCCAGTTCCCTTATTTAATTATTTATATAGCGCCGACATATTCCGCAGCACTGTACAGAGTATATATTGTCTTGTCATTAACTGTCCCTCAGAGGGACTAACAATCTAGTCCCTGTCACAGTCACATGTTTATGTATGCATCATGTAATGTATCGTAGTCTAGGGCCAATCTAGGGGGAAGCCAATTAACTTAACTACCGTATATTCCGGCGTATAAGACGACTTTTTGAACCCTAAAAAAATCTTCTGCAAAGTGGGGGGTCGTCTTATACGCCGGGTGTCAGGTGCGGGGTGTTAGTATTGTGGCAGGCAGAGCTTACCGGGTGCAGCAGCCTTGGCAGAAAGGTCCGCTCGTGTCCTCGGTCCTTCTATTTCCTCCACTGTCCCCCGCATCATTTATGTCCACGTCCCGTGTTTGAAAATTCAAAGCTGCAATATAATAGCATCTTGCGAGCAGCCGCTCGCATGGATAATACGGCAGCTTCCTGATTCCGGGTCACCTGATTGGTGACGTGCGCTCCACAATTCAGTGTCTTCCTCTTCCTATGCATGTCACCAGTCAGGTGACCCGGAATCAGGAAGCTGCCGTATTATCCATGCGAGCGGCTGCTCGCAAGATGCTATTATATTGCAGCTTTGAATTTTCAAACACAGGGGACGTGGACATAAATGATGCGGGGGACAGTGGAGGAAATAGAAGGACCGAGGACACGAGCGGACCTTTCAAGGCTGCTGCACCTGGTAAGCTCTGCTCTGCCTGCCACAATACTGACACCCCGCTCTAAAAAAAAAACAAAAACAAAAAAAAAAAACACCCTGATCTCTTTTCCCTCCCCTGGATGACTGCGGCACGCAGTAATATCCAAAGGTGTATACAGGGGTGGGCCAGGAGGATGGAGGAGGCATGTTGTGAAAAGGGGTAGTTTTATACGGCGAGCATATGCCAAGTTCTTTATTTTAACAGGAAAAGTAGGGGGGTCGTCTTATACGCCGGGTCGCCTTATACGCCGGAATATACGGTATGTATTTGGGATGTGAGAGGAAACCAGACTGCCTGGAGCAGACACAGGGAGAACATACAAACTTCTTGCAGATGTGGACCTGGCTGTGATTCAAACCAGGGACCCAGCGCTGCAAAGTGAGAGCGCTAACCACTACGCCACCGTGCTTTACTTAGTCACAGATTACCATTCAGCCCACAGAAACTGAGGGTATTCTGAAGGGATTCAACAGGGAAGACCCTTTTTGGAATGGTTATAATATTATATGGTTGTTGCAATAATACAGGAAGGGGTGCACCGGCCAGACACCCAAGTATGCTTCAATGCCGCTATACGATCGCTTTTAACTTGGAGGTGGGTGGGGGTGAAAGAAAGTTCTGATGCTCAGGCTCTGGGAGGGGCAACTTGACAGACCTAGAGACCTGTTTGCATGCATTGCATGGCTGATCCCATTCACTATACTGAATGGGTCAGCCACGCATTTTAAGAAAAAAAATGCACGCAGCATGCGTTCTAGGACCGCATGCAGTGTGATCATCAGACAGTGCAGTCTATGCTCTTCTGATGTCGCGTGTTTCTGCCTCCTGCACGCGTTGCCGAAACACGGACGGTAACGTGTGCAATGTGAACGGGGCCTTAATTCGCACCTGGTTTAAAATTTTATATTTTTGTGTGTCCTCGCCTCTAAACCTAGGTGAGTCTTATGGAGCGAAAAATACCGTACTAAAGATAAGTATTTTCCTCACATGAAATAGTTTACAGTCACCTTATAGTATAAAGTGTGTTCAGAGGTCTAATGCAGTTACTGGTTTTCACTACAAGAAATCAGGCAAGATCGAGCAATCTAACTAAACTGCTATTATACTGTCTCCCCCTCTGTGGAGCGCCATTCACTTGCTCTGCCCTCATCACCTGCAGAAAAATTACAACACAATTTCTTGCTAGGAGCCAAACACTGTGTCTGTACAGCGGTTGTTACAAGGGAGAATTCATTATATGCAAATATATGCAGCTTGAAAATAGACCAATCAAGTCCCACTAAGGTTTAAATTGATATGTCCATTTTCGAGCTGCATATTATTGCATACAAATTTGCATTAACTCAAAAACTTGCATATCATTGATCATCCCTAGTTGTTACTAAACTGCTGTCCGAAATAAAATATTAACAGTAAGGAACAATCTAGACTCATGATCAGTAAGCTCCTAATCAGCAAGCAGCTTAGAATTGTTAATTAAAAATCAGCAGTAACTTATCAATTAACCCTAGTTTTTATAAAGTAATACTATGTATGCATAGTAGAGATTGTCAATAAGATGCAAAAAAATTCGGAGAGGATACAAATTTTATTCATTTTGAAAATGGACCTTGCAAACAATGCCAGTTGCCTGGCAGGCCTGTTGATCTTCTAGAATAAAGTAGTGTCTGAATCAAAACCCTGGAACAAGCATATGGCTAATCCAGTGAAACCTGAGTCAGAGTACCTGATCTGTTGCATGCTTGTTCAGGGTCTATGGCCAAAAGTAATAGAGGCAGAGGATCAGGAGGACAGCCAGGCAATTGGTATTTTTTAAAAGGAAATAAATATGACTACCTTCATATGCCTCTCACCTCGGATTCCCTTTAAATTTACTGTCTCTCCCATTTGATAAAACAATCAAATGTGATTTAAAACTATTGCAATCATTAATGTCAGTCCGAGTTTGTGTAGATGTGATTTTTTTAATGAACTAAAAGTTCAATTGAATTATCACCAATGGAAGGTGTATGGACAGCATATGTGACAGAATCAAAGTGTGGGCCCTATAAGATAGCAATGTCATTCCTGTTATACAAAACGCAAGTCATTAATCCAAAGAGTTGGATTGTTTGCGGGATTCTATGGCAATCTGCGTAATATGTTGGCACTTTATAAATACAATAAAATAAATCTGCTCATCTTAAACCTACAGCTTGCCTAAAACACACGATAAGATTTTCTGGCAGATTTACTGCCAGATCGACTATTTCCAGCCTGTCCGATTTTCCGCAGTAGTGAATGGAAAATCTATCGGAAATAAGATCGGACATGCTGGAAATAGTCAATCTGGCAGTAAATCTGTTGGAAAATCTGTGTGTATTAGGCATTACAGTATTCCAAGGATGAAGGATTTTCAGGAGCCCTCTGCAACTAGGAGCCCCACTAGTAACAACCTGAATGAAATAATTGATGCAAGGTGAAAAAGATGACTGCTACTGTCCAGTCAATTTATGATCATGGAAACACAAATTGTTTTGCCCATCATATAATGTATGGCCAAACAAAGCCCAGCACACCTCCAATTTTCATTGGGCCATCACTGACCAGTTTTACCACTTCCATGTATTATGAGTTTATCAGGGCCGTGGAGTCGGTACAAAAATCATCCAACATCTCCTTTTATGAAATCACAGATTCCTGTTACCCAAAACTGCTCTGGCTCAGAGACTCCGACTCCACAGCACTGGCTAGGATATGGCGAAAGTTCAAAATTCATCCAACTCCAACGTTTATGAAACCCCTGACTCAGGGTACCAAAATTGCTCAGACTTCGAATCGCTTGCAAGGCTATTTAGTGGGTACAACATTAATCTCAGACTCCTCAGTTTATGAAACTTGCAATTCCAGGTACCCAAAATTGCTTTGACTCCAACTCCACAGTCCTGTCTACGCAATCTGTTGACAAACACAGAACATTTATATCGCGCTTTTCTCCTGGCGGACTCAAAGCGCCAGAGCTGCAGCCACTAGGATGCGCTCTATAGGCAGTAGCAGTGTCAGGGAGTCTTGCCCAAGGTCTCCTACTGAATAGGTGCTGGCTTACTGAACAGGCAGAGCCAAGATTCGAACCCAGGTCTCCTGTGTCAGAGGCAGAGCCCTTAACCATTACACTATCCAGCCACTGTTGACCCTTATACTACACGGAGGTGGTTGGATACCATAGAGCCTTCCCATTCCCGTCCTGTGGTTCCCGCACTGTCCCCAATTTGCAGTACGGATGTGCTAGTCTTCAGAGCTTTTCGGGGACGCCAGTAGTTCCAATAGCTGCCCAAGTAGTGCGGAAGCCCTGGAGCATAACTTCACCTGGGGATGACACAGAAATTGTGGGACAGACCAATGGCTTGAGGACTCTATAGTTCGTATCCAAGACCTTCCCCTTTTATAAAAGAAGTCAATTACTAAGTTCAGAGGCTGCTTACACAGAGGGAAGTTACAGGCGCACGTTAGTGCAGCCTGTAACGCTCCCCCAACTGCCCACGTTGCGTTAAATGTAACGCTGCACGTTCTTCCGAAAGTGCAGCATGCTACGGCGTTACAGCGGCTTAAGCCGCGTTAGACTGTTTGCACATGCTCAGTCATGTTGGGGAGGAGCGGAGAGCGGCCAGGCACATGGCTAATTAATATTCACCGTTTACTTCCTGGTGCGGCCGCTCTGTGCGGCGATTGGCCGGCGGGTCCACGTGATGTCGCATGCGTCTAAGAGTACGCATCGCGGACACCAGAGTGAGCTGCACAACTCGGCTCACTCTGACGTCCACATCGAAGAGCACCAGGCCTTGCGTTAGGTGCACGTTATGCGACCTTAACGTAGCACCTAACGCAACGTCTTGGTGTGCAAGTAGCCTAAAGGGGAACTGAAGAGAGAGGTATATGGAGGCTGCCATGTTTATTTCCTTTTAAGCAATACCAGTTGCCTGGCAGCCCTGCTAATCCTCTGCCTCTAATACTATTAGCCATAGCCCCTGAACAAGCATGCAGCAGATCAGGTGTTTCTGTCTTTAAAGTCAGATCTGACAAGACTAGCTGCATGCTTGTTTCTTATGTTATTCAGATACTACTGCAGAGAAATAGACCAGCAGGGCTGCCAGGCAACTGGTATTGATTAAAAGGAAATAAATATGGCAGCCTCCGTATACCTCTTACTTCAGTTCCCCTTTAATGCCATCAGGCAGAGTATAAATGCCAAGGTGGCCACCTCGGACAAGAATCTGGCAAAGTTACATTTTCCCAGATTCATCGCTAAATGTTCCGTAGTGCCAGATCATTTCGGTCTAGTGAATGGTATTGCTGTATAGCCTGCCTGCACTTCATCGTCCCATCTCCATAGCAACAGAACACATTACCAGGCACTCAGCACTGAAAGGAAACCCAAGGTGAGAGATATCAAGGCTGATCTATTCATTTCCTTTTAAACAATGCACATTGCCTGGCTGTCCTGCTGATCTAGTCATAGACCCTGAACACGCATGCACACAAGATGTTTCTGACTATCCGGCAAAATTAGCCGCAAGCTTGTTTCGGGTGTGCATTTCAGACACTACTGACCAGAAAGATCAGCAGGATAGCTAGACAACTGGCATTGTTAAAAGTGTACCAGAGATGGTACACTGGCCACTATTTATACTTATCCGGGGTTTCCTCCAGCCCCATGAGCACAGGGGCTTCCCTCACCGCGATCCTCCTCGGGTTCCCCATTCTGGCAATATGACTCTTGGTAATCTGGTCAGTCACCACCAGTCATTGCCTCCTGCTCATGTGCACACATAAGGCGCCGACTGCCCGGCTTACCGGAAGTTATAGCGGGGACTCGAAGAGGATGGCACGGGAGGCCCTGGTGCTCATGGGGCTGGAGGAAGCCCCAAGTAAGTATAAATAAGGGCTGAGAAACCATTTCTGGTTTACTTTAAAAATAAGTAAATATGGCAGCCTCCAGGTGGTTACCTTTTTTCACAGCCTGCTGGCATCTGAAGACCAGCAGATCATTACAGAATCAGGAAATATCTCTTCTCAACAGGTGAGCAATTGTAAATTCCCAAATATAATCACTGGTGTATATTTTGTGCTTTCAGAAAACCAAAAAAAACAAAAAAAAAAACACTCAGGATCAAAGAAGCGGACATAATTTTCCTGAATAGTACACCACCAGGAAATTCAAAATCAACTGCAAACATTGCACAAACTAGCAACAATCCCCCATCTAACAGATCTCCTTGCTTTTATTTTTTACTTTTATCCTATGACTAAACAAGGCAAATTACGGTACAATAACAATCAGGGTGACAAGTCAGACTACAGAAGCTTGGAACAAAGAAGTTGAAAGAATACCTGTCTCATGGGCCAAATATGCTTAGCACTGCAGTACAACTCCATCTTATCTCTCCAGACTCAGCCACTGGGCAGTTCAATCAGGTGTGACCACATGACTCAAAGGCTGAACAATAAATGTCACACTGTATTACAGTACAAACGTGGTCTCCTGTATGTGAAGAGGCAGGCTGGTAGTATACAATAATTTGGGAGTAATAGTAATGTTAGGTACACACGATGAGATTTTCTGGCAGATCGATTATTTCCAACATGTCCGATCTGATTTCCAATCAATCGGAAAATGACTGGAAATCAATTCGGACATGTTAGAAATGATCGGATAGTAAATATGCCAGAAGACTTCATTCTGCTAGCAAGAATCTAGTCAAGACTCTGGGGTCTGACGCCTGTATGACTAGGTGCACAGCTACACAGGAGTTTACATCCACAGATAAAAATGATAATTTACACTCGGCCCGTTTCCACTAGGACAGATTGCGTCCCGAACCTGCAGCGTTTCCCCACAGGCGAGGAAACTCTGCCTATACTTTCAATTGTTTGTCGCCCAAATTACACTGCGCTGCGCTTCTAGATGGCATTGTGCAAGTTCATGCAGCACACACCCAAACCCCTAGCATGGCTAAGCTATCTAGATGTGTACTCGCATCACTTCAAGTGCTGCACACCAGCTAGTGGAAACTGGCCATAAGGTGCAGTTCCAACTTCAAATGCAAAAAGGGCACGGTAAACACATCCACTGATTAGAGCCATTGTGTCCGATAGCTGATAGTTACATGTCCCCGGTTCCATCGCTGCAGACTCCTCCGCTTGGTCCAGAAGCTCATAGACGGGAGGCCAGCAGGAGCATGGGGCTCCCCATTGGATTACAATCGACCAATTCTCCCTAGCAACATGGAGAATTTTCATTTGCCCACCATGGACCAGTGGGAATCCTCCCTGTTGAGGATTCCCATTGGTCTTTTCCAATCCAATAGCGATCCCCATGCTTCTGCCAGGTAGTGAAGTCAAAGTAGATGTAAATAACTTCGAGTTGATGCAAATTTATGCAGCTTGAAAATGAACCAATCAATTACTTCTGAGGTAAAAGTCGATTGGTTAATTTTCAAGCTGCATAAAAAATGTGCATACATTTGCATCAACTCGAAGTTATTTGCATCTACTTGACCATCACTACTGCCAGGCACTGATCTGTTTACCATCTTCGGGACTATGGCCTGGTGCACACCAAAACACGCTAGCGGATCCTCAAAATGCTAGCAGGTTTTTGAAACGCTTTTTCTTATTTTTCTGTAGCGTTTCAGCTAACGTTTTGCGGTTTTGTGTAGCGGTTTTGGTGTAGTAGATTTCATATATTGTTACAGTAAAGCTGTTACTGAACAGCTTCTGTAACAAAAACGCCGGCAAAACCGCTCTGAACAGGCGTTTTTCAAAGCGGTTTGCGGTTTTCCTATACTTAACATTGAGGCAGAAACGCATCCACAATCCAAAAAAATGCCTCACCCCGGGAGGATTCGTTTCTGCAAAACGC